>NC_133332.1:167213316-167373316 GCF_042186555.1 Aquarana catesbeiana | reverse complement strand
GACGCAGTGCCGTATTGCAAAAAATGGCCTGGTCATTAAGGTGGCAAATCCTTCTGGTCCTTAAAGTGGAGTTCCACCCAAAAATGGAACTTCCACTTTTTGGATTCCTCCCCCCTCCGGTGTCACATTTGGCACCTTTCAGGGGGGAGGAGGGAACAGATACCTGTCTTATACAGGTATTTGCTCCCACTTCCTGGCATAGATCACCGCGGCACTTGCGGTGACCTACACCATTTCCGGCGCCTACCCTGTCCTCTACCGCTGTATTCTGTGAGACACACAACACAGCAGGGACCAGGGAGGACGCGCAGCGCGACTCACGCATGCGCAGTAGGGAACCAGGAAATGAAGCCGCATGGCTTCACTTCCTTATTCCCCTACCGAGGATGGCAGCAGCCGAGAGAAGACGGACGAATCGGCTTCAGCTGCCGACATTGCGGGCTCCCTGGACAGGTAAGTGTCCATATATTAAAAGTCAGCAGCTGCAGTATTTGTAGCTGCTGGCTTTTAATATTTTTTTTTCAGCAGACCTCCGCTTTACGTGGTTAAAATATAGAGGATCTTCTTGTTATCAGTAAACTTTTTTTCTGGAAATACCAAAATGTCATCTATTTTAATTGTAGGTCTTTCCAGGTGAGGATTTTCCAGCATCAATAGTAGAGTGCCTTATATAGAACTGTCTGTATAGAAATACAGGCACTGTTGCTGCCAACTTGCTTAAATTGTCTATGCTCCAGGGCTGTTATACTTGTCCTTCCTTTGCTGTGTAGTAAATGACCAAGAACAAGTATTAAAGTGTTACTAAGCCCACTACAGTAAAATCAATCTATACAGTATATGCAGTAACGCATGCTTCTTATTCTTACTCACTGTGGAGCCTAAGGGGTTAATCCCCTGCAATGTGTAAAAAGGCTGTTTGATCCTGTCTTCTCTGATCCTCCCCTTCTTCCACAGTCCCAATCCATCTACTGACAGAACAGAGCCTTGTAGGCTCTGCAGATGCTCAGTTTGGTGTTTTGCTAGAGAGTTTTTTGTTTTTCTTGGGAGAGTGCATGTGATCAGCACAGGGCCAATCAGCACTGTCCAGACAGAGGGTCAGGGCTCCTGCAGATTCATAGGACAATCAGGGGAGAATGAAAACTCCTCCTACAAGCTTTAACCAGACACTGATAGAAGTCAGAAGACTGCTATATACTGCTGTCGAGAAAGGGTATTGAGCAGGTTATATTTACTAGAATTATTGCTATTCCATGTTCTGTGTACTGTGGGAGACCATATATAGTGAATGCAGAGTCCTGGGTTTGGTAACACTTTAATATCATATCAAGTATCCAACAGTAATATGCAAATCCTTGTTCCAGGTCAGTAATTCCCACATTCGTAAAGGAAGTATGAGGATAACAGTCTTGAAGCATTTACCTTTAAAGCAAGATAAAAAGAAACTTCATCTGGTTGTCAAAACAGGTACCCATAACTGCTGACTTTTAAAAACACATACAGTATCTCACATACGCCGTACACTGCATCAAATTGGTCTGCATGGCTGTCGTCCCAGAAGGAAGCCTCTTCTAAAGATGATGCACAAAAGGCCAGCAAACAGTTTGCTGAAGACAAGCAGACTAAGGACATGGATTACTGGAACCATGTCCTGTGGTCTGATGAGACCAAGATACACTTATTTGGTTCAGATGGTGTCAAGCATGTGTGGCGGTAACCAGGTGAGGAGTACAAAGACAAGTGTGTCTTGCCTACAGTCAAGCATGGTGGTGGGAGTGTCATGGTCTGGGGCTGCATGAGTGCTGGCGGCATTAGGGAGCTACAGTTCATTGAGGAAACCATCAATGTCAACATGTACTGTGACATACTGAAGCAGTGCATGATCCTCTCACTTCAGAGACTGGGCCGGAGGGCAATATTCCAACATGATAACGACCCCAAACACACGTCCATGAAGACCACTGCCTTGCTAAAGAAGCTGAGGGTAAAGGTGATGGACTGGCCAAGCATGTCTCCAGACCTAAACCCTATTGAACATCTGTGGGGCATCCTCAAATGGAAAGTGGAGGAGTGCAAGGTCTTTAACATCCACCAGCTCCGTGATGCCCTCATGGAGGAGTGGAAGAGGACTCCAGTGGCAACCTGTGAAGCTCTGGTGAACTCCATGCCCAAGAGGGTTAAAGCAGTGCTGGAAAATAATGGTGGCCACACAAAATATTAACACTTTGGGCCCAATTTGGACATTTTCACTTAGGGGTGTACTCACTTTTGTTGCCAGCGGTTTAGACATTAGAGGCTGTGTGTTGAGTTATTTTGAGGGGACAGCAAATTTACACTGTTATACAAGCTGTACACTCACTACTTTACATTGTAGCAAAGTGTCATATTTTTCAGTGTTGTCACGAAAAGATATAATAAAATATTTACAAAAATGTGAGGGGTGTACTCACTTTTGTGAGATACTGTATTTACAGCCCAAGAAGTCCAGCACTGTGTTCCTACAGCCGAAAGTCTTCATCGCCATCTTGGATTCAGGAACTAGCTGTGACTTCCTGATTACTCCTGGCTCCCCACTGTACTTGTGTGAGAAGCACTGACTTCGGGAGACTGTAATGAAACCTCCTGGGATGTGTAACGTGTAAATCAAGAAGCTGCGGGTGGGGGGGAGGGTATGGCAGAACCAAGGCTATGTAATTCTTGCATGGACATGGAATGAGAAAGTGGAAACAAGTACCTGCTGAGAAAGGTACTTGCTACTCCTCAAAAAATTCCAAATGTGTAAAAGGAATGGGCGGGGGGCATTAATTACTAATGTCTAAAATGTGAATGAAGGTCTGCTTTAAAAACAGCAGCTCCCATATTTCTTTTAGACAGGTTATTTTTAAGATAATTTGAGTGATTTTCTGTTTTTGTGCACAGATTTTTTGGGGAGTTTGCATTTACTGATTTATTTGACGATTTTACATGCTACCTGGACTTAAAAAACAAAAAGAATATGATGTTTATAAAATTCCTTCTTAGCTTTTCTGACACTCCAGCCACATATAAGATAATTATATTTGTGTGTTCTGCTTCTCCATTCTGTTGAATGAGGAGGCGGTGGAGAGGAGAGCCTTGAAGTTTATACGTTCACTGAAAGCTGGTACTTCAGATGTTTTTATCTTGACCCAGGTATCACCCATATACCAGACTCTGTGTTGATCCCCTGAATGAGTTCTACACTCTCCTCTCAACCTCCTCCACATAGCAAAGTGGAGAAATGCAGAAAAAAAGGAGTAATATAATCATTCTTTATGTAGCTGGATTGTCAGAAAAACTCAGTAGCACTTTAACCAACATTACATCCTTGGGTTTTTTAAGCCCACTCTAAAACAGAAGCTTGCACATACAAAAGAGCCAATAGTGAAACCCAAGCAAAGTAGCCTGGTCAATGGCTGGACATTAGAAAGACAAAATAATCTCACAACAAAGTGATAGCCCAACAGTCTTCCGATCCCCTAGGTAAATGGGACATCCTTTTGAGGACAGTGAATTTCACATTTTGAACAGAGAGGACAGCTGGCTTGCAAGAGGTGTGAATTCTCTTAAAATATCTACCCCAGCTATCTAACATAAATGTAAATCTTTAGTCTAGTATTATTTTAATTAGGGGCGGGACATTCATTTGTAGGCTTAGCCTAACCGGAGAGGAAAAATGTGGCATGCGAAAAATGGGCGTGGTTTCAATTTTGCTAAATATTGGGCGTGGCTTAAAGGCGTGTGGTTAAATAGAGTCTGAGATGTCTTACATAGTAGAGAATCTGGTAATATATAGGGAAAGAGGGATGGAGGGAGAGAGAGAGACACACACTTGCAGAAAAGCTCCATGCCACAACACCGAAAGCCTGGACACTCTTGAACACTTCACAGTCCTCCAAACTTCCTTCCACACTTCAGCCTGTGCCAGCACTCCCATCACACAATCCTAGATTATTATTACTACCCCATGTAACATCTGGCAATCCTCTCAACCATGAGAGCTGACATTACACTAAGAGGGGAAAAAGTCTCCGAAGGTGGAGATGAGTGCCTCCTATCTATTCTCCCTCCCCAATAAATCAGTATGATGGAAGGCAGACTTCTGGTCAAGGGAGGAAGGCCAATGCAACAATCAGCAAATGATAAATAAATAAATAAAAACACAAGTGAACTATGGATATGCAGGATGGTGATGATGAGATTGTGAGCACTGTGCAGCTCCTACTGCTTTCACAGATCTTACATCAATGGTGCCCTCCTGTTTCACAGCTCCAGGGGACAGATGTATCTCCCCCTCTCCCTCCTAGCTCTCTCTCCCCCCCCCGCTGGCGTTAGAACTGTAGAGGTGGTTGGGTTGGGGACACTGAGGTGGTTTGGCTAGGGACACTGACTTTAAAGTTCCTAGGTTTAGGCTCTACTTCTTCCGGTGAGTGCAGCACTAATTCATCTCCAGACAGCAACAGTGACAGGAGAGGATGGTTCCGCCCCTTACCACAGCACACAGCCAGACTCATCACCCTCTGCTGGCCACGCCCGCTCACTCAGGACTGACCAATCTGCAAACAGCCAGGCAGCACCTGACTTCCTGGAGGTGGAAAGGGAGGGGGAGGGATCTCCCTGACTGACTGTCCATGACACAGCAAAATATTCGGGATTCTTCCTGGGACGAGCTCTTCCCAGACATCAGTCAGATTTTTGGGATTGTCCCAGGAAATCCATGACTGTTGGCAACTATGTATGATGATTAACACACATGCCAGACTATCTAGCACAATGGTGACTGAATTATGAAAAGAGAACAGGGTGGTTCCATAAACTTTTACACCCCTTTCACACTGAGGCATTTTACAGGAATTTTTGTGCTAAAAATAGCACCTGAAAAGCACCTGTAAACTCTTCTGGGGCAGTGCGCTTGCAGGACAGGAAAAAAAGTTCTGCAAGCAGCATTTTTGGGGCGGTGGAGGAGCGGCGTATACACTGCTCCTCCACCGCTCCTGCCCATTATAATAAATGGGCAGTGCTGCCAAAGCGCCTGCAAAGCGCTTCAGGAGTGCCGCAAAATGGGCGCTATTAACCCTTTCTTCGGCCGCTAGCGGGAATTAAAAGCGCCCCGCTAGTGGCCGAAAAGCGCCGCTATAGCAGCGGTAAAGCAATGCTAAAACTAGCAGGGCTTTACTGTTAACGCCCCCCAACCCCCCCCCCCCCCCCCGCCCCAGTGAGAAAGTAGCCTTACACTTTCAAACATATTTTTGGACAATCAACATATGTTTTGACTCATTCAGTATTGATTGAATCAAAGTGACGGTCTTCCTTGTGTGACTATAAATGCTACGATCTGACAGCTAAATAATATTTTTAATACAAAGCTTTGGACTTAGTTAACCCCTGCGTTGGTCTCTGAGATGTGATCAGCAGTAACTGCTTTTCAGAGAGAGGTACAGGTGTAGATGACAAGCTTTGAGGAAGCGATACTGCCACCTCCAAAACTTGGGTTTTTTGACAGCCAAATGGGCTTTTTTTAAAATGGGAATACTGTGCCACAACCACAAGCCTTTTTCACTGGAACGTACAACCCTGTACCTTGCAGCTTAAGGAGAACAGTAAAAACACTGTTCGACCACCTATTTTTACCACCACCGCTATCACAAGTATAAACAAGCCCTTACTTATCTTTTAATGTTTTTATCAAAAAAGCAAGCATCTATATGTCATGTGACACAATGGGGTCTTTTTTATAAAGTTGAGAATGTGACTTTCACAAACATTTGCTGGTGGAGAATCAATTATTAAAACACATGGACCTGGATGATTCTCAACCAGAAAATGTTTGTAAGTCGCATTCTCCACTTTAAAAATAGATCCCTTTATCATGACACCAAAAGGGTACAATATACTGAGAGGTAAAAATGTAAAATCTAACAAAACTTTGCAAGCAGCTTGGGGGTATGGGCCCCTTAAGTGTAGGAACCCAGAATTGTGCCAGTGAACTCAGCATAGTTGGCAAGTATTACACGAGCATGCTCTATGCTGCAAACATAATACAGCCAAATGGGATTTTGTTGCAGGGACATTTTAATAATTAATCCTTATTTACGCTGGATAATGTTATTGCCAGTGTTCTATGCTGTTTATTTAGATAACAGCCCTATTTCCATTTAAACAAGTTGTTTTGACCAGCAGATGTACGTGTACAGCATGCAAAGGGAAAAGGGGGATGAAAATAATTGTCTGGACTCAGATTACCGTGGCTTTGATCCTGCTTTTCTTTATTATTTTATTATTTCTTCTTACTTTTTTTTTTTTTTAACAAAACAGGTTTCCACACCTATCAGAGCATGTCCATCAATGCTATGCTATTAGGTATTTCACCTCTGGGGTAGACAAACTGCCTGTGTAGTTAGTATTGCTCCAAAGAGAAGCGATTAAACAAGAGGGTCTATCAGGAATCTGCACAGAAAGCCACACAAGGGTCAGCTGATAAGGATACATGTCTCCCCAATGCCTCCAACCTGTCTATTACCAATCATTTGGGCACCAATCTGTAGTAATCATATCCTAAAAAGGATGCATACCATTTTGTAGGATTTTAGCCATGAAATGTGATGCTAGTATTGACTTATACAGTTGTGCTCATAAGTTTACATACCCTGGCAACATTTATGATTTCTTGGCCATTTTTCAGAGAATATGAATGATAACACAAAAACTTTTCTTTCACTCATGGCTAGTGTTTGGCTGAAGCCATTTATAATCAATCAACTGTGTTTACTCTTTCTAAATCATAATCACAACAAAAACTACCCAAATGACCCTGATCAAAAGTTTACATACCTGGTGATTTTGGCCTGATAACATGCACACAAGTTGACATAAAGGGGTTTGGATGGCTAATAAAGGTAACCATCCTCACCTGTTATCTGCTTGCTTGTAATTAGTGTGTGTGTATAAAAGGTCAATGGGTTTCTGGACTCCTGACAGATCCTTGCATCTCTCATCCAGTGCTACACTGACGTTTCTAGATTCTGAGTCATGGGGAAAGCAAAATAATTGTCAAAGGATCTACGGGAAAAGGTAGTTGAACTGTATAAAACAGGAAAGGGATATAAAAAGATATCCAAGGAATTGAGAATGCCAATCAGCAGTGTTCAAACTCTAATCAAGAAGTGGAAAATAAGGGGTTCTGTTGAAACCAAACCACGGTCAGGTAGACCAACTAAAATTTCAGCCACAACTGCCAGGAAAATTGTTTGGGATGCAAAGAAAAACACACAAATAACTTCAGGTAAAATACAGGACTCTCTGAAAACATGTGGTTTGGCTGTTTCAAGATGCACATTAAGGAGGCACTTGAAGAAAGATGGGCTGCATGGTCGAGTCGCCAGAAGAAAGCCATTACTACGCAAATGCCACAAAGTATCCCGCTTATAAAATGCCAAACAGCACAGAGACAAGCCTCAAACCTTCTGGAACAAAGTCATTTGGAGTGATGAGACCAAAATTGAGCTTTTTGGCCACAACCATAAATGCTTAATTTGGAGAGGAGTCAACAAGGCCTATGATGAAAGGTACATCATTCCTAATATGAAACACGGAGGTGGATCACTGATGTTTTGGGGATGTGTGAGCTACAAAGGCACAGGAAATTTGGTAAAAATGAATGGCAAGATGAATGCTGTATGTTATCAAAAAATACTGGAGGAAAATTTGCATTCATCAGCCAGGAAGCTGCACATGGGACGTACTTGGACATCCCAACATGACAATGATCCAAAACACAAGGCCAAGTCGACCTGTCATTGGCTACAGCAGAATAATGTGTAGGTTCTGGAGTGGCCATCTCAGTCTCCTGACCTCAATATCATTGAGCCACCCTGGGGAGATCTCAGTTCATGCAAGACAGCCTAAGAATTTACAGGAACTGGAGGCTTTTTGCCAAGAGGAATGGGCAGCTTTACCATCTGAGAAGATAAAGAGTCTCATCCACAAATACCACAAAAGACTTCAAGCTGTCATTGCTGTTAAAGGGGGCAATACATGGTATTAAGAACTGGGGTGTGTAAACTTTTGATCATGGTTCTTTGGGTAGTTTCTGTTGTGATCATGATTTAAAAAGAGTAAACACAATTGATTTATAATAAATGGCTTCAGCCAAACACTAACCATGAGTGAAATAAAAGTTTTTTGTGTTATCATTCATATTCTCTGAAAAATGGCCAAGAAATCATAAATTCTGCCAGGGTATGTAAACTTATGAGCACAACTGTATAGAATAAATGAATGCTAACACATTGCAGAAAACAGGGCAAATGCGCACAGGCAAAACAAATTGTATTGTAGATGCCATGTGTGTAAAAGATGAAGACAGACTGTATGGAATGCACATATGCAGAGCAACAAAAAGATCCTAAACAATTTGTTTATTTCTATTTTTCTAAATACATTTTTATTACCATTGTTCCTCCTGAATGGTCATATAACATTTATTATATGGCAGAAATAAAGTGTTAGTATACCCATCACCCACCACCCTCATATAATACTACACCGCTACTATCAACAGAATGCTATTGGTAGGATTTAAGTCTGAACTGCAAGCACAGATAAAGAAATATCCAGATACGAATTAATTAAACTAGAACTAGCAAAAATACCTGTCTGAATATTAGTCTCCCGTAATCCCAAACCAAACACCGCAGTTCTCACACTGGGTGAAGGAGGGTCAGCACTCTTAGCCAATTAGAGCTCTAATGCTTTTCAAACTGCTGTTAATCAACAGTTTGAGCATGCTTACAGAAAGATAGAGCTAAATGATGAACTCATGTGTTTAAGCTCTTGTTACATTGGTAACCAAGTAACTTTGGCTTAACTGCAACAGAGGAAAATTAGGTCACCAACCAAGTTGTGCTGTCCAGCAGGAGTGTCTGGACCACAAGGATGGCAGAATACAATTACAAATTCTTTTGTAGGTAAAACCATTGATATATATTAATTTAAACTTAGCTCTTTGACTTTAGTTCAGTTTTAAATGTGAAATCTGAGGATACTGATTAAAAAGCAATACTTTATAACAGAACTATATGTTATTTAGTATCTTTGTGATGGCATAGTTAGCCCTCATGCACACAAACAGCTACATAGCATTAAGAATAGACAGGTTAAACAATGTGTCCAACTTACAGCGTAGATTGTCAACCTTGCGCACTTTATCCAGAGCTTGCCGAATGCTATGATTGTCCTCTCCCATAGATATAACTATTCCAACTGGCAAACCATTATTGCGGAGTGCATTTGCCACTTTCCTGCCAGTATCCTTCCAAATGTCTTCATTGGATGAAATGACTCCAACATGCGCCCACTGAAAATACTTCATCACATTAAAAAGAACCCTGGTGGGTGAGGGTAGCGTTCTGGCAAAAGTTGGGTAACTTTTCACATTCTCCAACTCATAGTTGATGCAGGCCCAAGAAAACACAGCTTTGTTCCAGTTCTTTCCTAAAAGAGTAGCAGCATCACAATATCCAGGGTTTGAAGGGCCAATAAAGCCTGAAGCAACCCCAGAGTATGTAAGAAATGTTGAAAGAGCCTTTGAGGTTTGGCAGTCTTCATCAATTATCACATAATTAAAGTTAAGACCTAAGTCTAAGGTTGCATCTTTATTGATGCGTTCAACAGCTAACTTGGCAGCGATATGTGGAAGAGCTTTAGAAAACAAAGGATCACAGGACCAAGGTCCGACAACACCAACTTTGTATGGAAGAGAGTTCACAAACTGTGGAAAGGAGACAATAGCCAGGATTGACCAGCAGAAAAGAAACTTGGATGGTAAAGATGAAAATGTGAGGTATTCACTTTCAGTCCATCTTGGGTAAATGTTACATCTTATTACAAATCTATGAAAAGACCAGGGCTCTTGTAGCATTGCACTCCTGCATGTAAATGTACTAGGCAAAAAAGAGATACATCCAGCTTTATTTTATAAAGGGCAGGTGATGGTTACGATTGCATATCCAGTGTAGGCCTGCTAACAGAAACAAACAAAGATCATTTTACAGGATATATAAGGCAGTTACTTTTGTAGTACATATAAACTCTAATATGTCAAACATTCTTGATCAATGCAAGTTCTAAATACGTGGTAATCATTTATATACGCAAGCAGACTGAAGACTGGAAATGTTTTTTTCTTTAGAAAAATATTTAGGTAAGAGGCAACTGAATTTAGAGCTAGAAAGGGTACATATTTAACTATAGAAAAGCTGGTGTCTGGCTAACTATGACCTGATTTTGAAAGTATCCAATATCACTCCATTGGGTTAATCCTAAATGGCCCATTTTGTTCTTCAGTATCATATTATGTGGCTGAGTCAGCCAAGGTAATGTACCTTCCATTAGTTCAGGCAAAATTAATCTTTAAAGTGTATTACCCTAGAATTTCATATTCATGATGTGTGTCCATTATACTATCTACTTGTGTACTCCTGTTCTCTTTGCATTGCTTTCTTTGTAAAAAATACTTAGTCATCTCACCAATCCCCCTGCTTTCTTATTTAAAACTAAGCATGAAAGCTCATTCATGGCAGTGTAGTCAGTTTTCTGGCTGGTTATCTGATTACTTATAAAAGAAAGAAAAAAAAAAAGGAGTGTGACTATGGGAATGTTTGAACATTCTTCCAGAAGCGCATTTGTAAGGTCAGGAACTGATGTTGGATGGGAAGGTCTCGGCTCTAGTTCATCTCAAAGGTGTTCTATCGGACTGAGGTCAGGACTCTATGCAAGCCATTCAAGTTCCTCCACCACAAAGTCGCTCATTCATGTCTTTATGGACAACTCTTCAACAGAAAGATAAGGCTCTCTAATTTAGCCACATGACTGTAATTTTCAGTTATCATTGGTCTCAACTGAAAGCAACTGTTATTTTTATTAAATGAATTATATTTATTCAGCTGTGTTAGCTTTGCAAACTGAACCTAATGCCTTTAGCTTGCATCCACTATTTTCCAGATTATTGAGCATATCCTAGGTACCTCCTCTAGACACACATCCCTTCCCACCTCACAGTCACGTAACCAATCCACTGAATTATTGCCTCCCGATAGAAATCACATCTCAATCAAAAAATACGTGCATTTTGTTTTTTAGAAATACACAGTTTTTGTCATTTAAATATTTTTATCCATACAGTAAAAAGTACACTAATTTTTTAATACACATATTTTTTTTTTTCATTCAAAAAATGGGAACAGTTTTGCTATACTACTTTCAAAAGATCTCTGTGACATGTCAGCTTTAGATAAATTCTGGAAATTAAAAAGTAATAATGTTACTGTCGTGTAGTGACACTTACAAAAATTGTAGTAGATTGCACTCCTACATGCAGATACACTGCAGTACAAGAAAAGACCATAAACAGAAGAGAGCTGCAATAATATAGAAAACATAATTCACGACTTTGGGAAAAAAAAAAACTACATTAACCTATTTCCATAGTCTGCTGTGAAACAAATGCACGTCACGTACCAGCAAAACCGCATTCATTTGTTGTCTTGAAAGATTCACAAACAAGATTGTTTGAGTTGTAGTTTATATAGCTCCATATTATGCAATTCATAAAGTTCCAGTGTGTTGTTACTACCTTGCTAATATAACCCAACAGATTAAATATTACCCATTATGCCTCAATGTATGTAGCTAGCTGTAATTCTCTTAGGCCTTTGGGCTCTTGTTTCATGTCTCACCTATTTCTGTCATTTTCCATCAATGGCTCCATGGGCTCCAGTTGAGTTATAATCATTGAAGTCAGAATTATTCCATTAAAATGTAAATTTGGGAAGTACACAAACATGAAATCTTGGGCCTCTGGGTCACTGAACCTCTAAAGCATTATAGGTTTACGATGCAAAATACACAACACAGAAATCACAATATTCCATCTACTTAATCGGATTGTTTTGAGAACATCCAATCATCATGGCGTAGAATCAATATTTTTTTTTAGCATAAACACATTAAATCTTTTGCACTAATTGATTTTTAAAGGGAAAACATGATGCTATTTCAATGACAACATTGTTAGGCTTACTTGAAGCTAATGTTGGGTGTTCCAAAATAGAATTTTAGAAGTAAACAATACTTCTACGTTGCCGTAATCTAAAATACTAGATGAGGTTTAATCTAGCTGACTATCAAACTATTAGAGAGGTATCCATCGTCATATACTCAGGCAAATGTGACATGCAGTGGTCACCTTACTTACTCGATTTTTGTTTTTGTTGGGTTACATTTTTTACATTTTATTTTTTATGATGTTAATATGCAACCCAGTTTGAAGGGTTTAAAGTACCTTCTTCTTGCTCTCTGGTGTCTCTTTTTCTTTTTCACTCCCGGGAACAAGGATAGGGACATAAAAGAAGTGGAAACACACCCAAATGGGCAACATATGCCTAGAGGTATGCACAGGTATTTATTCTGCTATAATGTTTAACGCTGTGTAAGATGAATGAATACTAAAATATAATTTCAAGATATTCTTTTTGAAGTGGATTTATTACACAATGTTATATAGAATACATACTGCTGACTTTGTATACATTTGTTAATGTTTAACACTTCTCAACTTATTGTCTTCAGTGTTTGTTTGTCATAACAAAATTAAATAAAAACTCATTTAAAAAAATGTTGGATGTGATTTAATTTTTGCATAGCATAGTTTCATAATTGTACTTTATTAACAGCTTTCTGTAGCTAGTACAGATATTAATATATTTAAGATGAAAGTCACCAATTTGGGCATTTTTTGAAGATTGGGAGACAATCTTGTACTTATTGATCTGAATGATGCTTGCTGCAAAACTGCTCTAGGGGTAAACAATTAAGAAGACAGTTCAGAAAACTGGTTTAATTTGTTGTTGTTCTCCCTGTGACAAGCAGCATTTTCCCACATCTCAGTCTCCCACCATAGAGTCGTAACAATGAATGATTGTTAGAGCAAACCTTCCAGTTTGATAAGCCAGGGAGAACTTAAGACAGTGTATCATTGCTGATTTGTGCTAGGATGAAATGCGTTAGTGGAATGGCTTCATAGTGAGTCTGTTGTTTACAATAAGTACAAGCAGACAAACAATTATGATAATAGCTCTAATCTTGAACAATAAACCAGTAATATCTTATATCATAACAAGCAGAGTTCTGGAGCTCCTTAAATCCTATGGTAATAATGATTTTCTGAAAGGCAACACACAAACACACCCACGCAGCTTATGCTTAAAGCAAAACTTAACTGCATCTGAGCACCACAAACCGAAAATTCTATTTAATTCATTTTTACAGCAAACACACCCATCCATCCATGTCTCCTTGCTTTATTATGTTGCAGTACCACTTAAAAAAAACACCCACCTAGCGTTTTTAGCCTGTCATGAATAAGGACAGATGATTCATATAGCATTTACTTCCTGGAATACATCTGTCCTCAGGTCAAGCATACAATCAGGACTAAGTGCCTAGCTGAAAAAACCCCTCCTCTCCTCCTCCAGATAAAATAAAAAATGCCCATGAAGACTCTTGGGATGTATGACATAATTTAGACCTAGGCCAGAAACCAACTGAAGAGATGTTAAAAAAGTTTTAAACAAGTAACTATACAGTGCCTTGCAAAAGTATTCACCCCCCCCCCCCCTTGGCATTTTTCATGTCTTGTTGCCTCATAACCTGGTATTAACATGAATTAACATGAATTGTTTGAGGATTTGCATCATTTAATTTACAGAACATGCCCACAACTTTGAAGATTTTTTTTATTTTATTTTATTGTGCAGCAAACAACAAATAGGACAAAATAACAGAAAAAGTCAATGTGCATAACTATTCACCCCCTTTGTAGAGCCACCTTTTACAGCTATCACAGCTCCAAGTCGCTTTGGATAAGTCTCTATGAGCTTGTCACATCTTACCACTGGGATTTTTGCCCATTCCACCTTGCAAAACTGCTCTAGCTCCTGACCACAGATTTTCTATTGGATTGAGGTCTGGGCTTTGACTAGGTCATTCCAACACATTTACATGTTTCCCCTTAAACCACTCAAGTGTTGCTTTAGCAGTGTGTTTGGGGTCATTGTCCTGCTGGAAGGGGAACCTCTGTCCTAGCCTCAAATCACACACAGAGTGGTATAGGTTTTGCTCAAGATTATCCCTGTATTTAGCACCATCCATCTTTCCCTCAACCCTGACCAGTTTCCCAGTCCCGACTGCTGAAAAACATCCCCACAGCATGATGCTGCCACCACCATGTTTCACTGTGTTTGGTGTTCTTTGGGTGAAGTGATATGTTGGGTTTGCGCCAGACATAGCGTTTTCTTTGATGGCCAAAAAGTTCAATTTTAGTCTCATCAGACCAGAGCACCTTCCTCCATATATTTTGGGAGTCTCCCACATGCCTTTTCACAAACTCAAAACATGCCATTTAGTTTTTTGCTGAAAATAATGGCTTTCTTCTGGCCACTCTGCCATAAAGCCCAACTCTATGGAGCGTAAGGCTTATTGATGTCCTATGTACAGATACTCCAGTCTCTGCTGTGGAACTCTGCAACTCCTCAAGGGTTACCTTAGGTCTCTGTGCTGCCACTCTGAATAATGCCCTCCTTGCCTGGTCCGTGAGTTTTGGTGTGCAGCCGTCTCTTGGCAGGTTTGCTGTTGTGCCATGTTCTTTCCATTTGGTTATGATAGATTTGATGGTACTCCTAGGGATCATCAAAGATTTGGATATTTTTTTATAACCTAACCCTGACTTGTACTTCTCAACAACATTGTCCCTTACTTGTTTGGAGAGTTCCTTGGTCTTCATGGCAGTGTTTGGCTAGTTGTGCCTCTTGCTTAGGTGTTGCAGCCTCTGGGGCCTTTCAAAAAGGTGTGTATATGTAATGACAGATCATGTGACATTTAGATTGCACACAGGTGGACATCATTTCACTAATTATGTGACTTCTGAAGGTAATTGGTTGCACCAGAGCTTTTTATGTGCTTCATAACAAAGGGGGCGAATACATACACACATGCCAATTAGCAGGGTTTTTTTTCTGAAAAATTGTTTTATGTATATATTTTTCTAATTTTACTTCACCAACTTAGACTATTGTGTTCTGATCCATCACATATAATTCAGATTTAAAAAAAAAACATTGAACTAAAGGCTGTAATGTAACAAAATAGGTAAAAAGTCAGGGGGGTGAACACTTTTGCAAGGCACTGTAATATACCTTTCTATCTATTTACTAAGACTAGCAGCATTAGGGTTAAAATTTGATTAAGGTTGATTATGAGAGTAAAGTTCCACTTTAAGCCCAGCATAAGGTCACACTGACATTTAGTATGGCATCATAGGAGGTGGCCCTGAAAAGAGTCCAATAGCGCATTGCAGAGGTAAGCAGTGCTATTAAAGTAGGATGTAGAATCTAATGGGTAATGCTAAACCCAGTGTTATCTTTTTAGCTTTACAGAAAGTTTGGCGTTTAAGGCCTCATGCATACTACAGCTGTCAAATGTCCATTTTACAGGCTTTTAGAGGCGTTTATAGGCAAGGGCATTTAGAGGCATCTGAACACATCAAAATTGCATTCAGGGGAGAAACTTTGGGCAGAAAAAAACACTTGAAACAGCTAAACACACGTAAACGCTAGGTACGTTTAACACTTGGGTGTTTATCTATTTCAATTGCCAGAATTCATTATATTCTGGCCAATGAAATCAATAAACACTGAAGTGCTTGACATGCTTGAACACATCTAAACAGACCTAAAGGCATTTCAAAAACTTGGTTTTAGGCGCATTTTTAACACTGATTTTTTCCAGGTGTGCATGAGACCTACAGTAAGTGATATCCCATGTTGGATAATTTACAGTGCCTTTAAAAAGTATTCATACCGCATGACATTTTACACATTTTGTCATATTACAACCAAAAATATAATTGTATTTTTGGGGATTTTATTGATAGTCCAACACAAAGTGGCACATGATTGTGAAGTGGAAGGAAAATGATAAATGGTTTTCAAAATTTTTTATAAATAAATATCTGAAAAGTGTGGTGTGCATTTGTATTTAGCCCCCTTTACTCTGGTATCCCTAATAAAATCTAGTGGAACCAGTTGCCTTGAGAAGTCACCTAATTAGTAAATATGGTTCACCTGTGTGTAATTTAATCTCAGTATACAGTATCTCACAAAAGTGAGTACACCCCTCACATTTTTGTAAATATTTTATTATATCTTGTCACAACATTGAAAAATATGACACTTTGCTACAATGTAAAGTAGTGAGTGTACAGCTTGTATAACAGTGTAAATTTGCTGTCCCCTCAAAATAACTCAACACACAGCCTCTAATGTCTAAACCGCTGGGAACAAAAGTGAGTACACCCCTAAGTGAAAATGTCCAAATTGGGCCCAAAGTGTCAATATTTTGTGTGGCCACCATTATTTTCCAGCACTGCTTTAACGCTCTTGGGCATGGAGTTCACCAAAGCTTCACAGGTTGCCACTGGAGTCCTCTTCCACTCCTCCATGATGACATCACGGAGCTGGTGGATGTTAGAGACCTTGCACTCCTCCACCTTCCATTTGAGGATGCCCCACAGATGTTCAATAGGGTTTAGGTCTGGAGACATGCTTGTCCAGTCCATCACCTTTACCCTCAGCTTCTTTAGCAAGGCAGTGGTCGTCTTGGAGGTGTGTTTGGGGTCGTTATCATGTTGGAATACTGCCCTGCGGCCCAGTCTCTGAAGTGAGGGGATCATGCACTGCTTCAGTATGTCACAGTACATGTTGACATTGATGGTTTCCTCATGAACTGTAGCTCCCCAGTGCCGGCAGCACTCATGCAGCCCCAGACCATGACACTCCCACCACCATGCATGACTGTAGGCAAGACACACTTGTCTTTGTACTCCTCACCTGGTTACCACCACTCAAGCTTGACACCATCTGAACCAAATAAGTGTATCTTGGTCTCATCAGACCACAGGACATGGTTCCAGTAATCCATGCCCTTAGTCTGCTTGTCTTTAGCAAACTGTTTTCTGGCTTTTTGTGCATCATCTTTAGAAGAGGCTTCCATCTGGGATGACAGCCATGGAGACCAATTTGATGCAGTGTATGGCATATGGTCTAAGCACTGACAGGCTGACCCCACACCCCTTCAACCTCTGCAGCAAAGCTTGCAGCACTCACATGTCTATTTCCCAAAGATAACCTCTGAATATGACACTAAGCACGTGTACTCAACTTCTTTGGTTGACCACGGCGAGGCCTGTTCTGGGTGGAACCTGTCCTGTTAAACCGCTGTATGGTCTTGGCCACCGTGCTGCAGCTCAGTTTCAGGGTCTTTGCAATCTTCTTATAGCCTAGGCCATCCTTATGTAGAGCAACAATTAATTTTTTCAGATCCTCAGTGAGTTCTTTGCCATGAGGTGCCATGTTGAACTTCCAGGGACCAGTATGAGAGAGCGATAACACCATTTTTAACACACCTGCTTCCCATTCACACCTGAGACCTTGAAACACCAACAAGTCACATGACACGGGGGGGGTGGCTAATTGGGCCCAATTTGGACATTTTCACTTAGGGGTGTACTCACTTTTGTTGCCAGCAGTTTAGACATTAATGGCTGAATGTTGAGTTGTTTTGAGGGGACAGCAAATGTACACTGTTATACAAGCTGTGCACTCACTACTTTACAGTGTAGCAAAGTGTCATTTCTTCAGGGTTGTCACATGAAAAGATATAATAAAATATTTGGGGGGACACAGCAAACATGTGGAAGAAGTTGCTCTGATCAGATGAGACCAAACTTTTTGGACTAAAAGCAAAAGGTTATGTGTGGCGGGAAAACTAACACTGCACATCACCCTAAACACACCAACCCCACTGTGAAACATGGTGGTGGCAGCATCATGTAGTGGGGATGCTGTTCTTCGGCAGGGACAGGGAAGCTGGGCAGAGTTGATGGGAAGATGGATGGAGCCAAATACAGGGCAATCTTGGAAGAAAACCTGTTAGAGTCTGCAAAAGACTTGAGACTGGGGCAGAGGTTCACCTTCCAGCAGGACAATGACCCTAAACATACAGCCAGAGCTACAATGGAATGGTTTAGATCAAAGCATATCCATGTGTTAGAAAGGCCCAGTCAAAGTCCAGACCTAAATCCAATTGAGAATCTGTGGCAAGACTTGAAAATAGCTGCTCACAGATGCTCTCCATCCAATCTGATGGAGCTTGAGCTATTTTGCAAAGAAGAATGGGCAAAAACGTCACTCTCTAGATGTGCAAAGCTGATAGAAACATACCCAAAAAGACTTGCAGCTGTAATTGCAGCGAAACGGGGTACTAAAAAATATTGACTCAGAGGGGCTATTAACAAATGCACACCACATTTTTCACATATTTATATGTAAAAGGTTTTGAAAACCATTTATCATTTTCCTTCCACTTCATAATTAATGCGCCACTTTGTTTTGGTCTATCACATAAAATCCCAATAAAATACATTTACGTTTTTGGTTGTAACATGACAAAATGTGGAAAATTTTAAGGTGTATGAATACTTTTTCAAGGCACTGTAAGATATTAAATATGTAAGCTTTCAAGACCCTTTAGGTTTCATCTTCGGCCTCCATACAATTCACTTGTTTTCTTTGGAAATATTACAGGTTTCTTTTCACAGTTTATTGCCAAGTTTTATTTCATTGAACAAAAAAATGCTAGCTGTGTATACAGTACGCATAGAAAATTTGAGAGCCATTGATAAGCTAGATTCAATAAAAATGCAGTGTAAATAAACAGGTAGTGTTAAGCTGACCATACATGGATTGAAATTCGAATAGTTCAGCAGGGGCCAGTTGAATTTTAATCCATCTGTGGCCAATGTGGATGAACAGAAGTCGATCTACCAATTGACTTCTGTTCATCCACCCTGTCTGTATTTTTTTGTTCCATCCGCGCTGTAGGCAATAGGCTGCAGTGCTGATCTGCACTATCAGAATACAAGGATACACCTCGAATGTGTGGATGGGGGAATAATTTTTTCATTCAACCCGATGGTTTGGACTTAGAATGGTCCAGGTACCTACAGTATAGGAAGGTTACACTGGGCTCAACATTTCTATCAAACAATAACATGTTAGGCCTGTTACATGTTGTGTGGTAAGCACTGATAAAGTTTTTCATATTATATTTAAATCTAGGAGTGCTTCTGTAATATGACAGGAACACTGCTAGAAAAATACAGTAACTAGCTTTCTACCTGCTTGAAAGAGACTGAATGGAACACAATTATCTTAATAACAAATCCCAAATTATGTTTTTTTGAGTAGACTTCTTTTAAATATCTTTTGTTCTAGTTTTCTTTTAATTACTGTAGCAGCTGGCCAAGGAATTCATACAAACACTTTGTCTTAAAGTAAACATCGCAATAGAATGAACATGTACAGTATATCTTATTCTTGGATTGTGTTGTTTCTGTTTTTTTCTTTTGATTTCATATGTCATATACCCTTGAAAAGTTTATTGTTTCAATGATGTTACATGGGTCAAAAGCCAGAAAAACAGAAGAGGAGTTGAGTGCACTTCAAGGCTATACAAGCTGTATATTAATAATACTGAAATGAACACTGATGCAAGCAGAGGGAAAAAAAAAGAATCACAAGGCCAATCTTGCAATTATTCTCATGTAGGAGAGCGTATGTGGGGATGTTATCCAGAATTATCAGCACTATTATGCTGTAGTCATACCTGCTGTTAAAGTTACCTCTACCATAAACATTTTGACCTAGTCCTAGACTAGATCTATTTCAAAGCATTTTGTTTAGTCACTTTAAAAACCAGTGTGGCTGGCCACAAATACTGTTTAGACATACACCCATGAGTCAAAATTTTCAGCCTAGCTTCTGTTTGGGTAGCGGGATTGACCCAGGTTTAGCCATTCCAGCAGCTGGCCAGATCTATAATACACAGGAATCTAAGCCAAATTTATGGATTGTGCATGGGATAACCGAAATAGCTATACAACGACTGCATTCATCCACAGATTTAGCCATGGCACCAATAGATTTTACATCTGGCCCATTTGATGCATGGGTAGGTATGATTGAGAAGGGGAAATGCTTGTCCCTGTCCCTGTGCTGAGGGCTAAATGCAAGAGAATTAGGGCTAAAATTAGTGTTTATATATGAGTGTTAACCCAACGTATAATTGTGTCTGATCAAAGTTTTGATAACTGCCCATTATCTCTAAACATCTGTCTATAGATAGCTGATTCAGCAGATTTTTTTGTTGGACTGATTCACTAACGTACTTTTTACATGACTACAATTATGGTTGCCTTCGTGAACAGGTCCTTTTGTGGCTCTAAAAATGTTGCATCTATCATGACTTATAAAATCTTGTATAGGGCATTACTGGTATACTGACATCTGCTTATCATTTGAACTGTGAGTGACAATGTCATTGGTTTGTAAGATGGGCTTCGTGGGTGGCTGAATTTGGCGCCAAGAGCACAAGTCTGAACCACCACTCCCCACCCTGCTAGAACACTATATGTCTTGTTGGGGCCAAACCCTCCCCATCTTGTGCCCTCTCCATGCCAGAGGCCTCCACACTATATTCCCAGCCATTGACCTTTACATTTCCAAAGGAAGAAATTAGTCATTAGTACTCACACGACTGTGCTATTTCTAGTCACCTCCTCCTTCGGTACACCTCTCCCAGGGCCCTTCAGGGATGCAGCCTCACACAGGGAACTCTTGGCCTGACCTAAAAGGCTTTTTGCAATCTGCCCTAGCCCTAACCTCTATAAGGGACAGAAAGACTACTTACTGAGTGCAGGTCTACTTTTCCAATCCTCCTACCCTATCCAGGGCTTACAGGTGCTGGTTACATCCACAGGTGTGGGGTGCTTAGCTTCCATGCACAAGTGCACTAGGGCTCCACCCAACCTGGCTTATAACTAGGCACATTACAACATTGCAGGGGGGCTCTCTAAAGGGGCCTAGCACCTGATGACCTTATTTACTGTAACCAGACACTAATCTGGTACAGAGCCACCTAGAGGCAAAGTATCTAACTGCACCTGCCTACACGTTTATTTGGTCACTCCAGCACCACCCTTCTATAGGTCTGCTTATCTGCCTATTAGCAGGGTACTGTAGCTGTTGGGTTAGTGATTGGACAGCAGAGGCCCTGTGGGAAGTAAGTTTGTTTTTGGTGTAAGAGCTAACTAATTAGCCTAGAAAAGTATAGTGTAGTCTATAAGCAGAATACTGTACAAGAACTGTTAAGATGGCCATACATAAAGCAATTTTCTTTCCTTTAACTATGGGTTGAAAGAAAATCGCTCAAGTCCCCTATCAGCACATTGTTCCTGTTGTGTATTTTGACAGGAGGTTTCCCTGACATCAGAATACAATGAATACTGCTGTTGGCATTAGTTGGCCAAAGTAACCTCCAACAAAAAAAAACAGATAGGCTGGTTGTACTGAAGTCAATTGTCAAATTAACTACAGTACAACCAGCGTGCTGATAGATTGAAATTTGGTCAGTTCCTACTGAACATTCCTGCATTTCGATCTATCTATTGCCGGTCTTAAAGACTGTTATGTAGCTAGAGCAGACCTGAGGACTGTTATCACAGCAAGGAGAGTGTTTTCAGTTAGATGAATGCAAGTAGAAAACACCTTTATGTCAAATGTTTTGGAATTATAACCAATATAGAGGAGTTTGTTGAGAATTGAAGTAGAACTATAGGCAAAATTTTTTTTTGGATTGAGCAAGGGAGGGTTATAACCTCTGTCAGATTTTTTTACCAATGTATCCAATAGCCAAAACAGGAAGTGAGAGGAAATGCCTGCAAATTAAGAGAATTCCTTGGGGCCCCCCAGGTCACCAGAACGAGTGATCTCAGTGGAAGATTTCCACTTTTCTGAGGAAAACCCAAAATGTGTGATTTCCTTTTACTTTCAATGATAATGGTAAATGAGACAAATAGAAAGGGTGAATCTCCTTAACAGAGGCACAGATAGCAATAAAAACTGATAAGTGTTTTAATTCCTCTTCACGCTATCCTAAACTAAAAAAAAAAAAAAAAAAAAAAAGTTGCCTTTAGTTATACTTTAACCACTTCCCTACCCGCCCATTGTCATATGACGTCTGCAGGAACACTCTGTCCTTCTGGGCAGGCATCATATGACGTCCTTGGCTTCCCGGCGGTATAGAGGATGCCCGCCGCATCACTCGGGAGCCGATACGCGATATCTACCGGGCACCCACGATTGCTGGTAACAGAATAGGAACATGTCCTTTCAGGAGAGAGGAGACAGATCTTGTGTTCCTAGTATATAGGAACACCGATTTGTCTCCTCCCCTCGTCAGTCCCCTCCCCCCACAGTTAGAATCACCCCCTAGGTAACAAAGTTAACCCCTTGAACGCCCCCTAGTGTTAGCACCTTCCCTGCCAGTGACATTTATACAGTAATCTGTGCATATTTATAGCACTGATCGGTGTATAAGTGTTACTGGTCCCAAAATAGTGTCAAAAGTGTCCGATCTGTATGTTGCAGTCACAATAAAATTGCAGATTGCAAATAAATAATAATAAAGATGTCATAAATCTATCCCCTATCCCCCCAATCAATATATGCTTATTGAGGAAAATTTTTTTTTTTTTAATTGGGATATTTATTATAGCAAAAAGTTAAAAATATTGTGTTTTTTTTTTCAAAATTGTCGCTTTTTTTTTGTTTATATCACAAAAATATAAACCACAGAGGTTATCAAATACCACCAAAAGAAAGCTCTATTTTTGGGGAAAAAAATTATTAAAATTTAATTTGGGTACAGTGTTGCATGACCGCACAATTGTCATTCAAAATGTTACAGTGCTGAACACTGAAAATTGGCCTGGGCAGGAAGGGGGCGAAAATGCCCAGTATTGAAGTGGTTAACTTCTATTTGGTATAAGGTTTGTGCGTGTGTATGTATGTGTGTTACATTGGTAAGACACGGGTCGAGGCCAGGACTCTGTGCAGGCCAGTCAAGTTCCTCGACCCCAAACTCGCTCATCTATGTCTTTATGTACCTTGCTTTGTGCACTGGTGCGCAGTCATGTTGGAACAGGAAGGGCCCATCCCCAAACTGTTCCCATAAAGTTGGGAGCATGAAATTGTCCAAAATGTCTTGGTATGCTAACGCCTAAAGAGTTCCCTTCACTGGAAATAAGGGGCCAAGCCCAACCCCTGAAAAAACAACCCCACACCATAATCCCCCCTCCACCAAATGATTTGTACCAGTGCACAAAGCAAGGTCCATAAAGACATGGATGAGTGAGTTTGGTGGAGGAACTTGACTGGCCTGCACAGAGTCCTGACCCTATAGAACACCTTTGGGATGAATTATAGTGGAGACTGCGAGCCAGGCCTTCTTGTCCACATCAGTGCCTGACCTCACAAATGCACTTCTAGAATGGCCAAACATTCCTATAGACACACCCCTAAACCTTGTGGACAGCCTTCCCAGAAGAGTGTTATAGCTGCAAAGGGTGGGCCAACTCGGTATTGAACCTTACGGACTAAGATTGGGATGACATTACAGTTTGTGTGTGTGTAAAGGCAGACGTCCCAATACTTTTGGTAATATAGTGTATCCTTCCACCTTGCAAAGATAGGGCATAAAACCATTAGTTTACAGAACAAAATATATTACAAATAATTAGATAAATACCTTTTATTTTAAAATCTTTAATGTGTAGGTCATGTAACGTGACTTCTGTTTTTTTCTGATGAGCACAGCTCAGTGCTTACATGTCCTGGTGGATTCACTTCTCACACCTATCCACCCCAGGCCTTGCAGAGCAGAGTGGAGCTGTCCATCAGGCATGTGATGAGCAGCGCAGGCATAGCTGCTGTGACATGGATAGCTGAGAGGATTATACCCACACATTAAGATGTGAGTGGATATGGCTTACATGCTAAATGTACTGTAGAGGAGCGTGTGCACTGTAGTGGCAACACTGTAGAGGCTCTATGAGCCTACAGATCCTTGCCCCTGAGAACAAGCAGGGCCTACTGACTGGCAGAATGAAGAGGTAAATTCTACTTTTTTTGTTTTTATGTTATCTTCTCTTCTCAGAGATCTCCATTGGTACTCTGAAGACTCTCTCTCTAACATGACATGTGCAGAAGAGCAGGTTAGCACCTCATGCGCATATTGAGCCCACTCCAAGTAGTGGTATATGCTTGACACTCATTACTGTCCAATGTTAATAATAGTTTGATAAAAAATTTTAACAAAAATAATATAAAAATCATGATGACAGGTAGTAAAATGTTAATGCGGCACTGCCCAGGCCATGAACTGTAATGCTGCGTACACACGAGCAGACTTTACGGCAGACTTGGTCCGGCGGACCGGACTCCGTCGGATAATTCGATCGTGTGTGGGCTCCAGCGGACTTTTTTTTCCCAAAAGTTCGACAGACCTAGAAATGAAACATGTTTCAAATCTTTCCGACGGACTCGAGTCCGGTCTAAAAATCCGCCCGTCTGTATGCTAGTCCAACGGACTAAAACCGACGCCAGGGCAGCTATTGGCTACTGGCTATCAACTTCCTTATTTTAGTCCGGTCGTACGTCATCACATACGAATCCGTCGGACTTTGGTGTGATCGTGTGTGTCCAAGTCCGTCCGTTTGTAAGTCCGGCGCACCCGCGCTACAAAGTACGTCGCAAAGATCGTCGGACCAAGTCTGCCGTAAAGTCCGCTCGTAAGTATGCGACATAAGCAACATTTTTCAACCTTTTTTCAGTTGCAGTACCCTTTAAAAGTATGTAAAAGTTTGAGGCACCCCAGTGTAAAATGTAAACGACACAAATATTACTTATCCTTAAAATGCAATGCAGAAAACAAATTCAAAAGAAAGTATTAAAAACAAATAGAGTGCCTTGTGACAGTATTCATACCCCTTAAAATTTTCCACATACTGTCATGTTACAACCAAAAACATAAATGTATTTTATTGGGATTTTATGCGATAGACCAACACAAAGTGGCACATAATTGTGAAGTGGAAGGAAAATGATAAATGGTTTTCAAATTTTTGTACAAATAAATATGTGAAAAGTGTGGCGTGCATTTGTATTCAGCCCCCCTGAGTCAATACTTTGTAGAACCACCTTTCACTGCAATTACAGATGCAAGTCTTTTTGGGGATGTACTCTACCAGCTTTGCACATCTAGACAGTGAAATGTTTGCCCATTCCTCTTTGCTAAATGGCTTAAAGCGGAGCGGCACCGAAAAAAAATTTTTTAAAAGTCAGCAGCTACAAATACTGCAGCTGCTGACTTTTAAAACATGGACACTTACCTGTCCAGGGCGCCCGCGATGTCGGCACCCGAGGCCGAAGCGTCTCTCCATCCTCGGGTGCTGCCGCCTCCATCTTCGGTAAGGGAATCAGGAAGTGAAGCCGTGCGGCTTCACTTCCCGGTTCCCTACTGCGCATGCGCGAGTCGCGCAGCGCAATACGAATGGTCCCTGCTGCCTCTGGGACCCGTGTGTTTCCCAGCAGGCAGCGGGGGGGGGGAACAGGATGTGGCGTAAATACCCGCAGATTCTGCGGCTATCTACGCCGGAAGTGGGTACAGATACCTGTAATATACAGGTATCTGTACCCCCCTCCCCCCTGAAAGGTGCCAACTGTGTCACCGGAGGGGGGGAGGAATCTAATGAGTGGAAGTTCCACTTTTGGGTGGAACTCCACTTTAAGCTCTGTTGGATTGGATGGAGAGCATCTGTAAACAGCAATTTTCAAGATTTGCCACAGATTCTCAATTGGATTGAGGTCTGGACTTTGACGGGCCCATTCTAACACATGAATATGCTTTGATCTAAACCATTCCATTGTAAATCAGGCTGTATGTGTAGGGTCATTGTCCTGCTGGAAGATGAACCTCTGCCCCAGTCTCAAGTCTTTTGCAGACTCTAACAGGTTGTCTTCTAAGATTGCCCTGTATTTGGCTCCATCCATCTTCCCATCAACTCTGACCAGCTTCCCTTGTCCCTGCTGAAGAAAAGCATCCCCACAACATGATGCTGCCACCACCATTTTTCACAGTGGGGATGGTGTGTTCAGGGTGATGTGCAGTGTTAGTTTTCCACCACACATAGTGTTTTGCTTTTAAGCCAAAACGTTCAATTTTGGACTCATCTGACCAGAGTACCTTCTTCCACATGTTTACTGTTTCCTCCACGTGGCTTCTTGCAAACTGCAAGCGGGACTTTTTATGGCTTTCTTTCAACCATGGCTCTTCCATAAAGGCCAGATTTGTGAGGTGCATGACTAATAGTTGTCCTGTGGACGAATTCTTCTACCTGAGCTGTAGATCTCTGCAGCTCCTCCAGAGTTACCATGGGCCTCTTGGCTACTTTTCTAACGCTCTCCTTACTCGGCCTATTCGTTTAGGTGGACGGTTATGTCTTGGTAGGTTTGCAGTTGTGCCATACTCTTTCCATTTTCGGTTGATGGATTGAACAGTGCTCCGTGAGATGTTCAAAGCTTGGGATATTTTTTTATAACCGAACCCTGCTTTAAACTTCTCCACAACTTTATCCCTGACCTGTCTTGTGTGTTCCTTGGCCTTCATGATGTTGTTTGTTCAGTACGGTTCTCTAACAAACCTCTGAGGGCTTCACAGAACAGCTGTATTTATACTGAGATTAAATTACACACAGATGGACTCTATTTACTAATTATGTGACTTCTGAAGGCAATTGGTTCCACTGGATTTTAGTTAGGGGTATCAGAGTAAAGGGGTCTGAATACAAATGCACGCCACACTTTTCAGATATTTATTTGTAAAAAATATTGAAAACCATTTCTCATTTTCCTTCCACTTCACAATTATGTGCCACTTTGTGCTGGTCTATCACATAAAATCCCAATAAAATACATTTACGTTTTTGGTTGTAACATAACAAAATGTGGAAAATTTCAAGGGGTATGAATACTTTTTTAAGACACTGTATATACATGACAAGATGTATATATATATATATATATATATATATATATATATATATATATGATATATTATGAAATCACAGGTCATAATACCACAATTATAACATTTAAAACCATGTTCATGATATATTATAGTGTCCAGATGAATCCTGCTCTGACTTAATCAGCCCCAGAGAACAAACAAATAGAAATAATAATAAATGAATAACATACAGTGGGGACGGAAAGTATTTAGACCCCCTTAAATTTTTCACTCTTTGTTATATGCAGCCATTTTCTAAAATCATTTAAGTTCATTTTTTTTCCTCATTAATGTACACATAGCACCCCATATTGACAGAAAAACACAGAAATGTTGACATTTTTGCAGATTTATTAAAAAAGAAAAACTGAAATATCACATGGTCCTAAGTATTCAGACCCTTTGCTGTGACACTCATATATTTAACTCAGGTGCTGTCCATTTCTTCTGATCATCCTTGAGATGGTTCTACACCTTCATTTGAGTCCAGCTGTGTTTGATTATACAGATTGGACTTGATTAGGAAAGCCACACACCTGTCTATATAAGACCTTACAGCTCACAGTGCATGTCAGAGAAATGAGAATCATGAGGTCAAAGGAACTGCCTGAAGAGCTCAGAGACAGAATTGTGGCAAGGCACAGATCTGGCCAAGGTTACAAAAACATTTCTACTGCATTAGGTTCCTAAGAGCACAGTGGCCTCTATAATCCTTTAATGGAAGACTTTTGGGACGACCAGAACCCTTCCTAGAGCTGGCCGTCCAGCCAAACTGGGCTATCGGGGGAGAAGAGCCTTGGTGAGAGAGGTAAAGAAGAACCCAAAGATCACTTTGGCTGAGCTCCAGAGATGCAGTCGGGAGATGGGAGAAAGTTATAGATAGTCAACCATCACTGCAGCCCTCCACCAGTCGGGGCTTTATGGCAGAGTGGCCCGATGGAAGCCTCTCCTCAGTGCAAGACACATGAAAGCCCGCATGGAGTTTGCTAAAAAAACACCTGAAGGACTCCAAGATGGTGAGAAATAAGATTCTTTGGTCTGATGAGACCGAGATAGAACTTTTTGGCCTTAATTCTAAGCGGTATGTGTGGAGAAAACCAGGCACTGCTCATCACCTGTCCAATACAGTCCCAACAGTGAAGCATGGTGGTGGCAGCATCATGCTGTGGAGGTGTTTTTCAGCTGCAGGGACAGGACGACTGGTTGCAATCAAGGGAAAGATGAATGCGGCCAAGTACAGGGATATCCTGGACAAAAACCTTCTCCAGAGTGCTCAGGACCTCAGACTGGGCCGAAGGTTTACCTTCCAACAAGACAATGATCCTAAGCACTCAGCTAAAATAATGCAGGAGTGGCTTCACAACAACTCTGTGACTGTTCTTGAATGGCCCAGCCAGAGCCCTGACTTAAACCCAATTGAGCATCTCTGGAGAGACCTACAAATGGCTGACCACCAACGTTTACCATCCAACCTGACAGAACTGGAGAGGATCTGCAAGGAGGAATGGCAGAGGATCCCCAAATCCAGGTGTGAAAAACTTGTTGCATCTTTCCCAAAAAGACTCATAGCTGTATTAGATCAAAAGGGTGCTTCTACTAAATACTGAGCAAAGGGTCTGAATACTTAGGACCATGTGATATTTCAGGTTTTTTTTCTAATAAATCTGCAAAAATGTCAACAATTCTGTGTTTTTCTGTCAATATGGGATGCTGTGTGTACATTAATGAGGAAACAAAAATAAACTTAAATGATTTTAGCAAATGGCTGCAATATAATAAAGAGTGAAAAATTTAAGGGGGTCTGAATACTTTCGGTCCCCACTGTATGACAACAAACAATCTTACCATAATATAATGGTCTGCTACTAGAAGATGTTCTATCACAACAAGAGATCTACATCCCATCTATAATTAAAACCAGTGGGTGGTCTTGTCTGCAGAGTGTATATC
This sequence comes from Aquarana catesbeiana, assembly GCF_042186555.1. Lineage (NCBI taxonomy): Eukaryota > Metazoa > Chordata > Amphibia > Anura > Ranidae > Aquarana > Aquarana catesbeiana. The sequence goes on along the minus strand of NC_133332.1, from coordinate 167,344,273 downwards.
CACCACACTTCTTTCTGCAACAGTTTGCAATATGTATCTCGCCCTCTAGGTGGCTTCACGACCCGTTCTACACCATGAAAAAAGAACAAACTCATAGGTCCTTTATGTACATCTTTAAAATGTTTGGGAACGCTGGAAATGTTTTTGGCATTGGGATTTATGGAATCATTATATTGTTCTCCTATTCTGGTTCTAAGCAGTCTGATGGTATTGAAGAGAACATAAATTACATTCAGTTACATAGACAACATTACTAGAGCCTATAATCCTGATCCCTGAACTCTGTACTTTACTTAATACTTACCCTTGAAGCCTGTGCATTACCTAACCTTGACTACTGAACTTTGTGCTGTACTTAATCCTGACCCCTGAACACTTCGCATTAAGCAGAGTTCCACACAAAAATGGAACTTCTGCTTTTCCGGCTCCTCCCCCCCTCCGGTGTCACATTTGGCACCTTTTAGGGGGGAGGGGAGAGCAGATACCTGTCTAATACAGGTATTTTGCTCCCACTTCCGGGCATAGATACCCGAGCCACCCGCAGGTATCTACGCCTCATCCCCCCCCCGCTGTATTCTGGGAGACACGGGTCCCAGAAAACAGCAGGGACCAGTGGGATAGTGCAGTGCGAGTCGCGCATTCACAGTAGGGAACCAGGAAGTGAAGCCCTGCACTCTGAGCCTTGCACACTCATGGCCCTTGCACTCTCGGTATTACTCACTCCTGGCCCCTGTGCTCTCTTCAAAACCCACTGCTGATGCCTCCACTCCACCCTAATGCAGCGTACACACGGTCTGACTTTTCGACCGGACTTGTCCGACGGACGCCAATGCACCAAATCCGGCGGACAATGCGATCATGTGTGGGCTTCACCGGACCTTCAGCAGACTTTTCCAGTCGCAAATCTGACGGACTTTAGATTTGGAACATGCTTCAAATCTTTACGTCGTAACTCCGCCGGACCCAGAAATCGGCTCGTCTGTATGCTAGTCCGACGGACAAAAACCAACGCTAGGGCAGCTATTGGCTACTGGCTATCAACTTCCTTATTTTAGTCCGGTGTACGTCATCACGTACGAATCCATCAGACTTTGGTGTGATCGTGTGTAGGCATGTCCGTTCATTAAAAAGTCCGTCAGAAGTCCGTCAAAAGTCAGTCGAAAGTCCGCTGGAAAGTCTGTCGGACCAGTCTGGTCGAAAAGTCCGACCGTGTGTATGCGGCATAAGAGATATCCACGTCTTACCCCTGTACTCTGTACAATACACACTACTGACCCCAGTACTCTTTGGGATGCTCACCCTTGATCCCTGCAAGTTATGCCTAAGCCCTGCACTCTCTGTGTTACATACTCCTGATTTATGCGCGCTGTGCAGCACACACCACTGAGCCCTGCACTCTGGTGTTATGCAATCCTGAGCCCTGCACTAATGTAAATGAGCCCTTTTGGAAGGTAATATTAGTATATAATGACTTTTTAACAACAGCACATAGATGGTAGTCATTATGCTTATAACACAGTGCTGGATTTATATAGCTGGACACATTACAGCATTACCGCTGTTAGCCTAGGTCCAGCAACGTCAGCAAGAAAGGTATTTTCCATAGAACATTCTGTAGCCTTACTGGAACCCTATACTGAGTAAATAGGGAAGCTACCTGGTTATCGCTGTCCTCAGTACTTTCTGGTTTACTGTCCTAAAACAAGCATGTGGGTAGTGAAGTGAAATGAAAGCCAGCAGTTCTGATCTGCACACACCTTCTGAGTCATTGACCCAGGAATTATTTAGGCATTTGAATCATTAACCAGGCTACTAGTAACTTTATATAAAGAGTTTGGTGATGACAGACCATATACTGTATGTCTCAGCACAAGTTTCCATGACCACTGAAAATTCATTGTTGATTGATAATTTTGCCTACCTAAGACAGTCCTAGTTCATTGCTGTTGGATACTTCATTGTGCTCAAGTTCTTTTTATTGAAAATATACAGATCATTTCTTAGAAATGGAGAAATTGCCAACTAAGAGACATCTATTTTTTTTCTTGATTAGAGGAATGGTGGCAGAGTTGGTGGAAACTAGTTCTTGATCCATATGAATGGATGAGTAAATGCATTCTAAGGACTTCTAAACACTCAATCATATTTCTACTAACAATACAATTCTTGTGATTGGTAGAAATGACCTTTAAATGGTCAGTCCATCCATGAGTTCAGACTTTGTATAGACTTTGTTCAGACTTTGTATAGCTAAACCACCTGTTTTTTATATTTATTTATAGCATCAACATATCAGTATTTTAAAGATTACATAAAATGACTTGCATTCGACCCTGTTCCCACCACTTTATTAAACACTATAGGATTGGTTTCAGAGAGAGACAGTTAATCATATACTATTAAATAATTACAGGAAAACGCACAAACCTGGGAGGAACATACAAAGTCCCCCACCTTGTGTGATTACTACTCCTGACAAAATGCTGCACCCATTACAAGACCTAATGATTGCATCATTAACCCAGGTGGGATCTCTGTGATGTTGAATGAACAAAAAAATGAGAGATCACGGTGCAAGATATCAAAACATTTGTAAATTTGGCTTTTAAGTCCAGCCCTGTCTTAGATCTCTTCTATTTTGTAAGAATTGAAAGTGGTGTCATTGCTGACCTTTTTATGAAATGCTGGTTGAATGTCTGTTATGCTGATTCATTAGATTCGGTACGCTTTGAGCCATCGGCCCTTGGCAATTATGCAGGTCGGTAAAATCAGAAGGTCTTCTCTTAAAAACTGGCTTATATAAGTAGCTCAGTAATGGCAGCAGAGCAAGGGCTCTTCATTTAGCATGGAGATTTTCCGTCAGAAAAAACTTGGATGGTTTTCCCGACGGAATTCCGCTCAAGCTTGGCTTGCATACACACGGTCACACAAAAGTTCTCTGAACTTTCGACCATCAAGACCGTGGTGACGTACAACACTATGACAAGCCGAGAAAATGAAGTTCAATGCTTCAGAGCATGCGTCGAATTGTTTCCGAGCATGCGTATGAATTTTGCGCGTCGGAATTTGTACAGACAATCGCATTTTCGGATAGGAACTTTTTCCAACCGAAAAATTGAGAACCTGCTCTCAATCTTTTGCTGGTGGGAATGCTGCCAGCAAAAGTCCAATGGCTCATACACACAGTCGCATTTTCCGACCAAAAGCTCTCATCAGTCTTTTGCTGGCCGAATTTCCGATCATGTGTACGCCGAATTAGACTTTTGCACAACTTTGCCCTTCTTCCTGGAATATATTTAGCTGATTTAAGAAGAAAGCTCATTTGGGCATTTATAATGCTCTTATAATACCCTAGTGTTTAACATTAACACAGTGGTAACCTTTATATGTGTACTAATACATACACCAATAAGCATGTTTACAATGTGTTCGAGATAATCATGATTCTTTGAGATACACTTGTAATAATCCAATAAAACTGTACAAGTGACAGTATTTATAGCCAATGAAGAGTACTGTCAGCCATAATGAAAGAATGATTCAAGCAAGAAAGCAAGCCTACCATTACCAGGAAAGCACACAACAAGCTAAAGTATTCTAAAATAATATCATTTAAGCCATTTGAAGTTGATCCCTGCCCATTTTAACCCATAGAAGCAAATGATTGCATTCAGTTAAGTCAGGCCAGTTAATATGTTTGCATTTCAAAGTCAAACAAGCTGAGCATTACACATTTCTGAACAATTTTAGAATAATGAACCCCAATATGAAAGTACTGTTCCTTGTTCAATATCATTGTGTTAACAACTGGAGTTTGTCCTAATAATGTGACATATCATTTAAGGACATTATAAGAAGAGAATAAAAATGATCTTATTTGAAAATGTTGCTATATGAGTGACCCTAGCTAAAAATTTGAACTTTTAGTGGTGTTTAACAAAAAGCTTAGAAAAAATGCCTAAAATTACTCCTTTTGTGTTTCCTAAAGCTCACTATTTTACTTCATAAAAATGGTAAACTCATGAAGCTGTATGTCATGACCATTATAACACACGCTTGATTAAAAAAAATCACTTTGAAGTAGTCGTAGTAGTAAGATACCACATTTGTCCAGCCACCTGCTTTTTTATAATATCTCCTTTTGATTTAGCTCAAGATATGTCAAGATCTATGAAACAAAAACACTTACCTTTGTATATGCAGGTTTCTCTTTGCCTTGAGTCATGAAATCTTTTACAATTAACATTACAGTCTATGTGCATCAACCTTGATAATTCCTAAAAACAAGGTCCCCATGGTATATTTCTCAAAATTAATGAATAAAGGGAGGTTGTATGGATCCTTACATTTTCTGCAGGCTCTCCCAGGGTTCTCATACATTCCGAGCAATGTAATGTCATTTGGTGGACATAACTGACATGTGTCATAAACCTTCCAAATCAGTATTCAGCATGTCTACCAAAGGCATGGATTAGGACTTACATTACAATGACGCTTTAAATCCTTTAAACTGATCTGCACCTATCAGCGTTACCTAACGACCTATATATGACCTGCAGTTGGATAAGATGCATAGCTTTACTTCAGCACTGCCCAAATACTGAAATCTGTTTACTATAATACTTTTCTTTCAGTGTCAAACATAATAAAATTGTATAGATCATAAATTTACAAAGTGTAAATGTCATAACTTCATATCTTGACTCATATAAAGCTCGGTCAGCTAAATAAATTCGAAAAGCATCATTATAAGCGATGTGCAAAGTCTTACAGTTTGCTTTCTTAGAAAGCAGTCAAAATCTGAGTAGAAAAGCCTGCCCCCTGATAACATGCTGCAGAGAAGGACCCTTGCCCTTTGTGTGGAAGCAGTAGTCTCTCTGTGGTGGTCCGACATGCCCCCTGCTGGGTCTAAGCTAAAGCTCTTCAATTAAAGCCCCGTACACACGGGCTGAATCTCGGGCAGCATCGGCCGGTTCAATAGAAACTGGCTGACATTCAGCCTGTGTGTACCACAGCTGATCCAACAGAAGCCGGCCAAAGGGGCATGACTGAAAACGGACTGCTAGCCAGCTCCCAATCAGAGCTTTCAGCCAATGACTGGAGTATTCAGGCGGGGAGTCATCCAACTATCAGAACACAATAGCACAGCAGGGGAGATCACTGTACTAACATCAGGTTGTTAGTACAGTGGCTCCGACCTGAGCTGTCAGCCCACTGGGTTGAACAAAAGAAAACTAGCAGTGTGTACTAGGCTTAACAGCGAGTGTAAGCTTTTCTGATTTTAGAGCTTTAGGCTTGACCCAGCAGGAGATCTGACAGACCTCTGCAAAGAGACTACTGCTTCCACACAACACATTATCTATCTATTATCATTAGCTATCTAATGATATGTTTATCACTAAAACACTTAGACCCCTTTCACTTAAGGTAGATTCTCCTCCTATCGGCAGGGGATCCCTGAAGATCGGAGCAGAGTAGTATAGATGTCACATCCGTGTCTGCTTAGCATAAACTGACCCCAGTATGCTCTATGGGCTGCCGGGCGTAAGCAAACTCCACCATTTAAATCATGCTACCTTCAATCTAGTCCACCAAAACTGACAAGGATCCTGTCCTTTGCCATTGTTTTTTCTTTTAGTGTACCTGACTGGACCCAGAGCACAAAAGTCCATTTATGCTCGCCTGTCCATTGGGCTGCATGGATCTTCCGATCAGGTCTGCCTAGAAAACGGACAGGAAGGGGCCTTAATGGATGAAGCATTGCAAGTAAGTTGCCATCACACTTTTGAGAGCTAGTTGATACAGAGAACGCCTCATTATTTCAGAAGCAACCGCTAAATGAAGAAAGTTGATTACCACTATTTGTAGTTAAACATATTTTACAGAAAACCTTAGGTAAATGATACTGTATGTGAACCCTTACCTTGTAAAACACCCCATTCAGTTTTAAATAGAAATGCCTTAATATTGCATTGGGACCTGGATTGCGTGTCCCCTTTGTTTGTTATAGCTGATAAGAACTACCAAGTTTCCCTGCCGAAAAGTGGACTACCAAGTGGGAGGCGGTAGCATTCTGCCTCCCACAGGAATTCTGGAGGGGCTCGGATGTGGCTTGGGCCTGGGCAAAACACTGGAGAAAGTCAGTTGGAGGTACTAGCTACCCCCCCTCCCGGTGTGGGGCTCGAGCCGGGCGTCGTCGGAGTCAATCCAGATCCTCTCATTAGCCGAGGCCAATATGGGGTAGGAGGCTGGTTCTGTGTTTGGCAGCCTGCCCTGTAGGCCAATACATGGTGGACGGCTGAAACCCTGAGCCTACCATAAGCAACAGGCTGGTGGCAACACAGGGGACATGTACCCTCTTAATAAGAGAAACTCCCCTCATACTGTATATGTTTCTGATGTTATATGTTACCTTTTTTTCTTTCTAATAAAATGATAAATATCAGGGTCACCATTACACTCCTACTGTAAATGTATGTCAAGATGTGAACGTACCCAATAAACAAAGTGTTACAAAAAAAATAGAAATGCAAGGCAAAAAGTTTTAGGCATTTGTGAAAAAATACTGTAAATTAAGAGTGCTTTCAGAAATAGAAGTGTTAATAGTTTATTTTTATCAATTAACAAAATGGAAAGTGATTGAACACAAGAGAAATTTAAATCAGATCAATATTTGGTGTGACCACCCATTGCCTTCAAATGCTTGGAGTCGCTGTCCTTCTGCAGAATAAATTTGGAGCCAATCAGTCAATCCCACTCCTTCCTGATGGTATGGCAGGATGGATAAGTACCTGCCTGTATTGATTTGCATTATGTAAATTGATAAAAAAAATAAGCAATTAAAATACCGTATATATTTTTGAAAGCATTCTTACTTTTCAGCATTTCTTCACATCTGTCTAAACTTTTGTATATAAAAAACGATATAAATGCCTTTTTTTATGTGATAACATGACCTCTGCTTTCAGCTGCATACAGGGCTTAATGACTGGGGGACTGTCTCATCAGGGGGCAGAGAAACAGCAGTACACTGATCTTTCCAGTGAAGAGCTGTGCAGGGGGCGTGTCAGCACAAGTCTGACCGCTGGGGTACAAACAGGTCATTGTTCCAAACTGATTGCCAAAAAAAAAAAAAAACTGACCATGTTGGCGTGGATGTGCTTCCATGCTTGGTGTTGTCAAGCAATGCAAAGTGGACAGGATACTTTTGTAGATAATAAGTAAGTAGATTGTATAACAGACACATATCAGGAATATGAAATGTTGGGATAACATACACTTTAAATGGCTTGTCCATAAATATTTGGATTTTTGACAACTGCTATGGAGCACCATACACCACACTGTTGCCTTTTGTCTTTTAACATTGGAATTGTAAAAGAAAAACTCACTCAAAACGAAAGGGTCAGCACTAAAGACAAATTATGGTCAGCACTAAGACCCCTTTCACACCGAGGGCATTTTGCAGGCGCTATAGCGTTAAAAATAGCGCCTGCAATCCGCCCTCAAACAGCTGCAGCATTGTCTCCAGTGTGAAAGCCTAAGGGCTTTTACACCGGAGCGCTGCGCTGGCAGGATGGGAAAAAAAGTCCTGCCAGCAGCTTCTTTGGAGCGGTGAAGGAGCGGTGTGTTTACCGCTCCTCCACCGCTGCTCCCCATTGAAATCAATGGGGCAGCGCTGGGATACCGCCGTCAAAACGCCGCTATTGCGGCGCATTGTGGGCGGTTTTAACCCTTTCTCGCCCACTAGCGGGGGGTAAAAGTGCCCGCTAGCGGCCGAAATGCGCCGCTAATCCGACGGTAAAACGCCGCTAAAAAAAAAGCCACTTTGGGCGGCCCGGTGTGAAAGGGCTCTAAAGACAGCACTGGACAAATTAAAGAATAAGGTTTGCAGTTTTTATTGACAGTAACATTTGTTGTTTTAAGACAAACACTGGTGAACCTGAAAAAAAAGGTTTATTCATTTCCATTTTGTTATGCCTATGTGTATATATTGTATAGGAAATAAAATAATTTTTGCAAAAAAAAATATGATATTCGTATTAAAGGGTAAGGTCACCCTTTTCTCAAAAAATGAAAAGGTGAACTAACTGCAAACATTCTGGCTACCCTCCTGTACCCCACTATGATGCCCATGCTACCTAACTGTACTGACAAAAGAGAATTGCATCTGAGGCTTCTTCCAGTAAGGTGTCCCAGGTAAAAGAAGTGCTTCTTATTGGTCATCATGGCCATGTGGTCTCACTTTACCATTGCAAGCATTATGATACAGTATATACTCACTCAGAGGCTGTGTATTGCAGTGTACGGGTCAGTACATCGGTAGCACAGGCCGATATGTGCAGTGGGGTCTGGAGGGGTGGCCAGGAGATTTCTAGTTAGTTCACCTTTATAGTTTTCAAGGAAACGTGAACTTACCCTTCTGTTTATTATCCTAAAGTGACTCTATCAGCAAACTGAAACTCTCAGATGTACTTGTCAAGAAAATAGTGGGTACTTACCTGTCTCACAGCCCATGCTATCAAACACGGCTCTATGAAATGATATTCTCCCTAAAATCTCTTCATATCCTCACTCATCAGGAAATTCTGTTCTCCCGGTCCCCTTGCTATGGTCAGTGGTTTCTCCCATGTTTATTCTATGTCTTATAGTGACCCGTGCTAAGCGAACCATGGGACCCAGACATCATCTCTTGGAAGCATTTTGTGAAAGGGTTGCTTTACCCACATGAGTACTAGTCTGTATATACCCCTTCCCTTACAGGGGAGTTTTCAGTGCTGTGATGGCTTCACTGACAATTACTGTACTCAGATTAATATTTTATTAATTTCTAAGACAGTATTCTCTTTTGGTGGAATTTAATAACTCCTCTTTTTGTATGCTACATTAAAAAAAAACAAATGTCCACAGAAATATAGAAGAGTGAAGGCAGAAAAAAGACTAAATAGTCCATTAAGTCTGACTTTTTTTTTAATTATTATTATTGTTTTTGTTTTGTTTTTTTCTTAAAAGCCTATAGCATTTCTTGAAGCCCTAAAATGCCAGGACAGAACAAACACCCCCAAAACTGTACTACTAAGTTTAGGACATATACATTGCAGGAAGTCAGAGTATAGGGGCCCGGGCTATGCTATGCACATTTTTGTGCAGTGTGTTTTGTATAGTGTGTTGTGCAGTGTGCTGTGTATAGTGTGTTGTGTATTGTTTATAGTGTTTTGTGCAGTGTGTAGTGTGTTGTGTATTGTTTATAGTGTTTTGTGCAGTGTGTAGTGTGTTGTGTATTGTTTATAGTGTTTTGTGCAGTGTGTAGTGCTTTGTCTATAGTGTTGTGTGTAGTGCTGCGTACAGTGCATTGTGTTTTGTGCAGTGTACTGTGTAGAATATTTTGTGCAGTGTGTTGTGTGTAGTGTTTTGTGCAGTGTGTTGTGTATTCTGCTTAGTGTATTGTGTATAGTGTGTAATGTACTGTATAGTACGGTGTGTATAGTGCCTTGTGCAGTGTGTTGTATATAATGCTTTGTGCAATGTGTTGTATATAGTGCTTTGTGCAGTGTGTTGTGCTTTGTGTACTGTGCTTTGTGCAGTGCATTGTGTATTCTGCTTAGTGTATTGTGCAGTGTGTTGTGTATAGTGTGTAATGTGCTGTGTAGTGCGGTGTGTATAGTGCCTTGTGCAGTGTGTTGTATATAGTGCTTTGCGTACTGTGCTTTGTGCAGTGCATTGTGTATTCTGCTTAGTGTATTGTGCAGTGTGTTGTGTATAGTGTGTAATGTAGTGTGTAGTGCGGTGTGTATAGTGCCTTGTGCAGTGTGTTGTATATAGTGCTTTGTGTAGTGTGTTGTGCTTTGTGTACTGTGCTTTGTGCAGTGTGTTGTGCTTTGTGCAGTGTGTTGTGTATTCTGCTTAGTGTATTGTGCAGTGTGTTGTGTATAGTGTGTAATGTACTGTGTAGTGCGGTGTGTATAGTGCCTTGTGCAGTGTGTTGTATATAGTGCTTTGTGTACTGTGCTTTGTGCAGTGCGTTGTGTATTCTGCTTAGTGTATTGTGCAGTGTGTTGTGTATAGTGTGTAATGTGCTGTGTAGTGCGGTGTGTAAAGTGCCTTGTGCAGTGTGTTGTATATAGTGCTTTGTGTAGTGTGTTGTGCTTTGTGTACTGTGCTTTGTGCAGTGTGTTATGCTTTGTGTACTGTGCTTTGTGCAGTGTGTTGTGTATTCTGCTTAGTGTATTGTGCAGTGTGTTGTGTATAGTGTGTAATGTACTGTGTAGTGCAGTGTGTATAGTGCCTTGTGCAGTGTGTTGTATATAGTGCTTTGTGCAGTGTGTTGTGCTTTGTGTACTGTGCTTTGTGCAGTGCGTTGTGTATTCTGCTTAGTGTGTTGTGTATAGTGTGTAATGTGCTGTGTAGTGCGGTGTGTATAGTGCCTTGTGCAGTGTGTTGTATATAGTGCTTTGTGCAGTGTGTTGTGCTTTGTGTACTGTGCAGTGTGTAATGTATAGTGCCTTGTGCAGTGTGTTGTGCTTTGTGTACTGTGCAGTGTGTAATGTATAGTGCCTTGTGCAGTGTGTTGTGCTTTGTGTACTGTGCTTTGTGCAGTGTATATTGTTTTGTGCGGTGTGTAGAGTACTGTGTAGTGGTTTGTGTGGTGTGTAATGCATAGTGTTTTGTAAAGTGTGTAATGAATAGTATTGTATGTAATGTACAGTGTTGTGTGTAGTGTTTTGTGCAGTGTGTTGTGTTTAGTGTATAGTGTTGTGTATAGTGTTTTGTGCAATGCATTAAAATGCTCGCCTACCTAGAAACCATATGAAGAGATATGCAGCGCCATCTAGTGATCAAAGTGTGAAGCGCAGGCGGACGGAACCAAATATGCAGGAACTTGTTTCTAGGAGGATCATTTCGGAGGCGGACAGGAAAGCTGAGCGTGCTGGTGGGGAAGTCTGGGAGCGTAAAGTTTGGAGCGATGGCTGCCACTTCAGTGAGTATATTGAGTTGGAAGGATTACTCCTATAGCAGTGTGGTCTACCTGTGTGTGATGAGATGAAGGTAGAGCTGTGCTCACAATGGCCGTTGTAGCGGCGGGCAGAGGAGATGAATTCCCCCCACACCACCGGACATTGTACTGTGGTCTGATGTAGCGACTTCTATGTGAGAAACGGAGTGGGGGGTGTTTGGAGAAAACATTCTGTATATTGGCAGCAGAAAGTGGAAGTAAAGGCAAAAACCTTACTAACTCTAAGCCCTCATTTACATTGGAGTGACTTGTCATGCTATTTGACAGGTTGCTCCCTATTGCTGACAATCGCACTGGTCAAATCGGTACAACGCTGACTTTGCGGTGCCGTATCAATTAAAAAATGTAGTTCCTGCACTACTTTTGGCAATTTCGGGTGCGACTTGTATAGATGTCTCTGCACAAAGCCGCACAGATGTCTTCCAAGTCGCACCTGAAATTACACTGACATGCGGCTTTGAAATTGTGCTGTAAAGAAAAGATCGCTATACTTATACTGCTCTGGTCCGCTCCCAGGCAGAGGCTTCGGTGTGTAGGAGAGGCAACCAGCAACAGAAGCCCCATAGTAGGTGTATGGGCAATGTCATTTCCCAGCCGTTGTCATCTTTCTTCTGCACACAGAGGACACTGCTGGAGACTGGTCCAGAACAGCTTCAGAGTTGGTAAGTATAGCGATCTTTTCTTTACTTAGGTTTTGCCGGTACTTCCACTTTAAAGGATAAGGTCACCTTTACAAAAAATAAATACACATTTTTTTTGCATGTAAAAGAACACTGTGAATGGATGAGACGGCCGGGTGGGCGGAGCTCCACATGGCCACATTTTGTTGTAGAGCAGGGGTCTCCAACTGGTGGCCCTCCAGCTGTTGCGAAACTACAAGTCCCATGAGCCATTGCAAGGTTGACAGTTACAAGCATGACTCCCACAGGCAGAGGCATGATGGGGCTTGTAGTTTCACAGCTGAAGGGCCATCAGTTTGAGACCCCTGTTGTAAAGTGTGACAGCTAGTGGGGCAGGACAAGCCCCCCCCCCCCTGCTAACTGTCGGAGCTGGGCCCGTGCATCTGTACGTTGGTGTAACATATTACAAAAGGTGAATATATCCTTTAAACTCTAACTAAAGGCAGAACCTTTTTAAATAGATGTGGAGAGAGGGCTACCGTTACCATCCAAATTTTGGGTTGGGTTAACTGGAAATTGCGCAGTCATGCAACACTATATTAAATTTTATATAATTTTTTTCACACAAATAGAGCTTTCTTATTTTAGTATTTAATCACAACTGGACTTTTGATTTATTATATAAACAAAAAGACACTGAGAATGTTGAAAAACAAAATATTTTTTACTTTCTGTTATAAAACCTATTCAATAAAAAAAACAAATTTCTTCATAAATTTAGGCCAAAATGTATTCTGCTACATGACTTTGGTAAAAAAAAAAAATCCCAATAAATGTATTATAATTGGGTTGTGTGAACGTTATAGCATCTACAAACTATGCTATATATACTGGAATTTATGCAGCTATGACACTATACTGTAATGGCGGTCATCAGCGACTTATAGAGGGTCTGTGATAGTGTGGCAGGCAATCTGACGCTAACAGAACCTCGCTTGGATGTACACTGACATCAATAGTGACACTAATACGATGATCGGTGATAACACTGTACTAATGACACTGGTTGGGAAGGGGTTAACATCTAGGAGTAATCGAGGGGTTAACTGTGTGCCTAACCATGAGTAATATGTGCTGTCTTTACTAACAGACCTGACTGTTTTTCTCCCAGCCAAATCGCTGCTCTGTGTACAGAGTCCTGTGTATTTGTACACACAAGACTCTGTGCTACGATTGGACACAGCCGATCAGCAGGTCTCAGCCATAATTCATTGGTCAGGACCTGCTGACAAAATCGTGCTGTGCACGCACGCCCCAAACCTGGAAGCAAGCTGACAACATTTATTTACATTGCTGAGCCTGCAACTGCACAATCAGTCACAGTTAATCTACTGTGACTGAGGGGCAAGTAGTTAATATGAGCTATCCAGAATAAGTAGAGGTTTAATGGCTAATTGCTTGTAGATTTTTAATATTAGTCATAGACACAGGGTTGATAAATCAAGCCGATTTAAATCGCTAGTAAAAAGGCTTGATTGTAATCATAATTTTAAAAGAGCAACTGTCATCTCTGTCCCACAGCGACTCCTCCTCTGACCCGCTGTCGACTCACCAACAGTCTCATTCACTTTAATGGGGTGGCTGGTGATGCGGCAGTGACTCAACAAGGTGATGGACGTGGCGGCAGCAGGTGAGTGCATGCCCACTAACAGGAGCTGCCATGATTGATCTGAAATGACAGGTGTTCTTTAAATGTAAGGACTTATTCTTGCTGGTAGTTACAATCTTTAATGTTTGCGAACAAAACAAAGGTTTCCTATTTAGAATAATAAGCTGTCAGGTTAGTAAATATTCCCCAACTGGGTCTCTTTTATGGCCTGCTTTCATTTTGCTCCTCAAGGGAAGAATAAAGCACTTCAAGCTATGTGCAGAAAGATCACAAGGTTTATAAGCTGCTTAGAAGATTTCATGTTCATTTTTACTGCTTGCCCTTCCTCCTCACACTTAGAGCCTGGTACAGATGCATTTTTCTCCAATCATACAGTTTGTAGTGTACATAGTTTTGCAAAATAATGGGATAAAGGAATATTTCTGAACTTTGTTTTATCTCATGGTTACTGTGAAATTGTGTGAATGCATCAGAGCAGTGCATGTTGTCTCAGCTTGCAGAGCTTGGATTCATTGAATGAGTTTACCAAAAATTTAAATCTTGCAGAATACACAGCCTCATGCTAAATAACTAAACTCCATTTCATGCTGAATAAACTAATTTATTAATGTATCTTAAATAAAAAAACTATCTTTAGATAGATTTTTACTTCAGAAGCGTTTTATTAAAATAAATTTAATTAAAAAAAAATAATAATAATATTATTTTTTTTTTTTTAAATCATGATTTTTATCTACCCTGCATAGACACTATTTAAAAGTTTCCTATAGAGCTTATCTCTAAAGCCGTGTACACACAAGCGGAATGTCCGACGGAGTCTTTTCATCGTCCATTCCGATCGTGTGTATGCCTCATCAGACTTTTTTTTTTTGAAAATTCTGAGGGACCTAGAAATAGAACATGTTCTAAATATTTTCGACGGAACCAATTCCTATCGGGAAAACCGCTCGTCTGTATGCTGTTCCAACGGACCAAAAATGACGCATGCTCTGAAGCAAGTACGAGACGGAAGCTATTGAACTTCCTTTTTCTAGTCCCGTTGTACGTGTTGTACGTCACCGCGTTCTGGACGGTCGGACTTTGGTTTGACCGTATCTAGGCAAGACCGCTTGAATGGAATTCCGTCGGAGAAACCTTCGGAGTTTATTCCAACGGCAAAACCGGTCATATGTACAGGGCATAAGGGTTCCAACAACATGATGTATATGGCTAGCATATGTTTGGGAACAGTCATCATGTGTGTATAACAAACACCAATGAGCAGTCATTCTTTGGTTTTTGGGGGGGGGGGGGGGGATGCGGGGAGCTATTGGTCATGTTGAATCCTTCTTGGACAACCACTGTTTTCTATCAATGTGGGTTTCCCATGTTTTTCCACCTATAACTTCTAACCAGGCATGCTCAGGTGATGCTGTTTTGTTTCCTCTTTCATCTATGATTTCTTATGTCAGTACTAGTTTAAGAAAGTGGAAAACCTGCACAGTGCTAAGCAATCTCTACAATGTCTGCTTATCTGTTTATGTGACTCCTTTAAATCAGTTTCTCTTTCTTGTGGATTTGTTTTTGAGTATTCAAGTTTTGACTTTTGTATACATTTGCTGAAGAAAATAACACACCATTTTTCCAATTTGTAGGATTTCAAGACTGATGTGGATCTAGCAACCAGAGCAGCAGAAGGATTTGTTAATCTTTATTATGAAACTTTTGATAAAAGGAGAAGAGTAAGTTCTATTCTTGTGTTTATTTCATTTTTTTAAACAGACTGTTTATGAATTTAAATCAAACCAATGAACCTTTATTGATCTTAATACCCCTACTTTAGCTACAGTTAAGTAAAATAGGGTAAAACCAAAATACTAACACACTGCTCACTCTATTAACAGAATTCTTGTTGAATGCAGGTGACTGTACTGCTGAAGTACAGAGAGAGATAATATGTTGTCACACTTGCTCCTGCATCAGCTGTGCAGCATTGCTCTGTCCTCTGGTCTGGCTTCCTGAGGCTGCATTCACCCCTGAGCGTTTTCAGCTCATAAAACGCTCATAAAATGCCTGAAAATTGCCCAACAAGCAAAATCCCATTAATTTCAATGGCACCTGTTCACATCTGAGCGTTTTGTCACCTGAAGCAAAACGCCTGAAAAATGCCCTAAGCTCAAAAAAGAACAGGAGCTTCTTTGGGGCAGATTACAGGCGTTTTTCTGCCTTTTACATTGGTGACCTGAACAAAAACACAGTAAAAACGCGCAACTTTGAAACGCTCAGGTGTGAATGCAGCCTAATGTTAACACCTGTCTACTGTGCCTGCACAATGTTTGTTGCCATGGTTGCTTGATATCTCAATCTGAGGCACGTGTGACAGGGTGACAATACAGGAACACAATTTGGCGACAGTTGTCAACCCATAACAGGGGTTACCTGAATAGGGGGTCTTTATCGCAGCATCACCAGATATTGCTTTAATGAAAGATGTATATGTGAGGGAAATTATTATTTGAATTGACATAACATTATATTTTATGGGAGATTTTAGTGATTGGGTTTAGATCTAATTTATCAATACAGGATTTTTTTCCCCGAAAAACATGATTAGATGATTGAAGCGAGTGCAGCTTTGCCCTAGGGCTTGTTCACACTTCAAGTTCATGCACATTTAAAGACCACATTTTACTGTACATGAAATGTTCGTTCTAACCGACTATGCTTTGTGCCTTTTGTAAATTGCAGGAGCACTGTTAACTTTTTTTTTTTCTTTTTAATAATTTCTATGATCTATACCTGAGCTCTGTAGTGCATAGAAATGCAGCATTAAATGGAGCTGTGGGTGAGCCCCATTGTGGGATGGAAAAATGCAGACTTCTGCACTTCAGTTCACCTAGACCCTGCATTCAAGTGTGAACAAGGCACATAGAAAACCACTGTTTTCTTTATGCCCTTGTTAGAGACCTGCAGTTTTCTAATGCTAAAAAGTGCAAGTCTCTGCACAAGTGTGAACAAGCCCTTACTAAGCTTAGTGAACATTATTTTTTCAACGTGATCAATTTCTACTCCTTGTACATCCAACCCACCGAATAATAAAACCTGGCCCTAACTGCTACAAGACTAAGTTGATATTGGAATTTTTATTTAATTAAACAGTGTAAAGAGCATGGAAGATGTGAAAAATACAGTAATCATAGCAGGTAATTCGATTTCAGTGCCCTGAGGTTTGTCCTATTGTATCTGACTCTGCGTTAAGCTTACCTACTTGCCCGTATACTGTGAGCGGCGCAGCCATGCTTGCTAAGATTCCTGTATGAACTGACTGTCTTCTGTGTATAGTTTTCACTTTATGTTCAGGGCTTGAAATCCTAGGAGATCCAATACTGTTGTTAAGATTGAAACCAGTACAGAGTACTTGCAAAACGGCACACAATGCTAAAGCTGACCTCCAAGTTTCCTGTCACTTTAAATGGTTAGTTTGGACCAAGCTGTTCCAAATAAACTATTTCCTTCATTAAGTTCTGAACTGGTTCTAAGCGCTGCGTGAACTGGCACTAACAGCAACATACAGTACACAGTACTAGGTTCCGACTGTGAGACGGAGACTTGCCTCACACCCGGAGCAATATAGAGTTGGTCTGAATGGTGCTCAGCCATTCATAGGCAGCTTTGTATTCTGTGAATGAATACAAAGGTTCCTCTGGCTGAGGTGGAGAAATGAGCTGATGATGTCACACTCTCCAGCTTGGCCAATCAGAGGAAGCTTTGTATTCATTCACAAAATACAAAGCTGCCTCTGAATAGTTGAGCGTTACTCAGACCAACACTTATTTTGTTTCAGGGGTGAGTCAGGAAGTCTTAGCACTGTGTACTGTATGTTGGAGCCAGTGAAGCACTTAGTGAATGAAATGGCTCGTTTGCACCAGCTTGATTCAAACAAACTATTTGACAGTAAACATGGAGATCAATTTCAAGGACCTGAATGGTTCTACTTTTTTGAATGGTCCTTTTATGAGGTCCTGGTGGTAATCGAATCCAGAACCTGAGCATGTCAAGGTTATAAGTTCTAGTCAATATAATGTAGATCTATGCAAGGATGCACAAAATGAGACAATAGTAATCCACATGTATAGAATAATTTAGGGTAAATTTTAACTCTAATTTTACTGATAGAAGTATACAATTATAAATGGTATGCATCTGTTTTTATATTTTAATTAGAGAGTAAATTAATTTTTAGAATTAATCACTATTTTGCAGCAATTGACCAAGTTGTACATGGACACTGCTACATTAGTCTGGAATGGAAACCCAATATCTGGACAAGAGGCTCTGATTGAGTTCTTTGACATGTTGCCATCCAGTGAATTTCAAGTCAACATGTTTGACTGTCAGCCTGTTCATGGTAAGAAATTGTGAGACGTGTCCCTGTATGGGCTTCTTGAGTCATGTGAACATTAAAATCATATTTTTAATTTGATGTCTATTAGCCAAATGTGTTTTTGTTTTTTTGGGGGGGGAATGAAAAAAAAATTAACTACAATATTTTTATTTTCTGAGGAACATTTGCAGCTAACACATTAAATGCAAAATGGATAGCAGTAGTCTTCATTTATAGGAATATAGATATCTAATATATATCTAATCAATTATTTTAGGAAAGGGGGACAAGTGAGTACAATTTTAACCTTGAAGGATAAATTCGCCTTTTTAATAAAAAAAAGAAAAAAATATATTTTTGCAGGTAAATAAATGTGCATTTATAACTTTTGCTTTTTTTTTTGTTTTTTAGGGGCCTGTAAAGAATTGCACCAGCGATATGCTGATCAGTGCAATGCATGGCTCATGCAGACTGTCGGTGTAAACTGTCTAATGCTTTGGGCAGGCAAGAACCATCAATGAACTACCACAGCACTCGCCAGCACTGTAGTAGTTCATTTAAAACTACAACCCGTCAGCCACAAATGCTAGTTATAGTTTTCCCATTCACAGAACCGCCCCCCATAAAATCTGAAGGACTGTAAACTGGCCCTTTCTTTAGAAAGTTTGGAGACCCTTGCTATAAGATAAGCCTATGTTAATTAAGAGGCATTCTGCCTGTACTGCAAATGCTTTCTCTTTGTTTGCAAGGAGACCGTGTAGATCAGTGGAAAGCATGGCCTGGTGTGGTCAGCTTGATACATGCTAAGGCCAATGGAGGCACATGTGTTTCCTGAGCCTTACACGTTTGCCAGTACAGTGCTTGGGGCCATTTAGAAAGTGTAATCTCTGCCTGCCAAACCCATTTAGCATCTACTGTATATGTTCGTAGAAATTTCCTCATTTGATACTGATAAAGCAACTCATTTTCACATCTACACAGGGGTAACATTGGTATATACAGGCTGTGTTAAGGCAGCCAATTTACTCTTTGAATGTATCTTTAATGGCCTCAACGCACAAATGTTGGTAACAAAGAGCACCACATCACATTCACACTTGTTTTTATTGTATTTGTTCTTTGGGGAGCCATTCAGAATATTGCGAACACACCACAGTACACCTGCAATAATGCATGAAATGCACATTTATAGGTTTAAAGCCAGTTTTAGGGGATCTAGAAGTAATGCACCCCCCCCCCCCCCCCCCCCAACTCATATTCACTATTTATAAACTGCATTCATTTTTGACAATAATTAACTCAACTTTGTGAAGAGCGTTCCTTTACATTACATTATTTTTCTATAGCTATAAACGGGAGAATTCAATAAAGAATTTCTGCTACTTTTCCGGTGGTATGGACCTTTATAAGGTCCTATGCAAAAAGCCTTGCCTCCAATTTCAATAGAATTACCAAAATGTGCGTCGAATGCAGGTACTGTAGTTCTTTATAGCGCCACTTTTACAGAGTAATGCAATCCTGCACCAAATTTAAAACAAACTACCTCCAGTTTATATATTGTACTCTATTGAAACTGGAGGCAGTTAAGACCAACTGTAGATTGCATGTATTTGTACACTGTGTAGCAATGGCATATTTGAAGCCACTACCCTCTCCCCTCGTCGCCTCTTCACAGCCAAAAGCTGACAGTGAGAGGAGCCTGATGGGGAACCTGGAACACTAGTTTCCTTTCTGGTCTGCTCTCTCCTTGTGATTGATAACATGCTATTGACTATGGATCTGCCCACTGCCTGCTGTCAGTCACAAGGGGAGCAGACCTAACGGGAAATAGTGTTTCTAAATCCCAATCAGGCTCCGCCCACCCAGCTTTGATATTCCTCTGTCCCTGGGCTGTCTGTGTGAGGGCTGCAGCGATGAGAGGGAGCTCCACAGCACAGAGGGTGGAGTGTATAGATACTCTGCACACATTGCTTACCACAAATTCATGTACCTGTTTCCAGCAGGCACATTCATGTATTGCCCACATCAACATTTGTCATGTAGAGGCATGATGGAGCTCTAAAGTTTCTATGACCCTAT
This sequence comes from Aquarana catesbeiana, assembly GCF_042186555.1. Lineage (NCBI taxonomy): Eukaryota > Metazoa > Chordata > Amphibia > Anura > Ranidae > Aquarana > Aquarana catesbeiana. The sequence continues at coordinate 167,324,528 of NC_133332.1, read as the reverse complement.
TTATGAATTCCCCTGATCGTGTTTGTCAAAATTGTACTATCTGCATCTGATAAACATGAGATCCTAATGTTTATATTTCTTCTTTTTTCGTTTGCTGATATTACATTGATCCAAGAAATCTGAATAATATTGTACTGGAATGTGATATTCCTCATTTTCTCTTTTTGTCATAATTATTTAAAAAAACTTGCACCTTGCAAAAGTAATTCTTCAATCAAGTTTATTTATGTGATGGTGTCCACATATCCCCTAATCTGTACCATCTTTATTTTTAATACTGTAATGCATGTTTGCAGAATTTCTTGAATTTTACATCAGAAGTTTTTCTAGTCTTGCTGGAAGCAAAAACATTAACACAAGTATAATCTTTTTCTTTTCCTTTCCAAGAACAAGGCACTCAAGGACAGAAGACTGTACTGGTTGTTACTCAGGGCAGTGTGAAGTTTGAAGGAAATAAACCTCGTTACTTCAATCAAAACTTTTTATTGACTCTCCATACGTTACCATCTAACAGGCTGTGGAAGATTGCCAGCGACTGTTTCCGCTTTCAGGACTGGGCCAGTTAAAGTCAACCAGCTAACAACTTTATTTAAAACAAACCTATACTCAGTAAAAATTGAAAATTACTACTAGTATTGTAAAGCAGTGCCTTCATTTACCTTTGCATATTCCCTCAAGCTGCTCCAACTTAATAAAAAATGAAAGTATGTATCTGTGCGATAGCCCAAATTCTTGTAAAGATGCTTAAATCGCCTTGAATTCTTGCCAATCCTAGTAGCAGTTTAAACATTTTTATTCTGAGCAGCAGTTACTCTAAAGTGAAGATGACCAGACCTTAAAGTGGTTGTAAACCCTATTGTTTTTCCTAGAATTAAAAACTGGTTTATATTTATCTGCTCTGTCCAATGATTTTGTACAGAGTATCTTGAACCTCTTCTGGAGTCCCCTGCCAGCACTCTCAGCTCCTCCTCTTTTGTGTGTGTGCTCCCATAACAAGCTGTTTGCTATGGGGCCACTCATGCTGACGCGCTCCTGAATTGAGCATGTGTACTCCATTGCGTGGCTTGTCCCTGCCCCCACTCTCTGCTCTTTGACTGACAGCCAATGGCTCCTGCTGCTGTCAGAGCCTTAATGAGACCAGAAAGAGGAGAGAAGATGTGTAGCAGACGGGCACAGCACTGGATTGGGAATGAACTTAGGTGTTTAAGGGGGGATCTGGGGGTCTGCTATTGAAAGTTTATTTTCCATAATGCAGAAAATGCATTAAGGTAAAAAAAAAAAAATTTTACCTTTTAGGCCCCTTTCACACTGCCACAATTTTACCGCAATTTCGTGATTTCAAGGAATGCCTGTTTAAACTTGAGGTCTATGGACCTTGACTCACATCAAAGTCGGACCAAAGTAGTGCAGGGACTACTTTGAAGTCGCAGAGATATGAATGGTACTCATTGGAAATCATGGGGTAGGACTTGTCATGCAACTTTGCAGTCCCAAGTCGCACAAGTGTGAAAGGGGCCTTAGAACCACTTTAACCCTTTCCTAGCCTTCAATGCTGAAGTACAGGTACAACCTGTGTTGTTCTCCAAGTCAATCCTTGTGTATTATCCTTCTGTTAAAAGCTGGAGTTGTACATAGAGCCTTGAGGCAGTGCAAGTTGGGATTAAACGTCAGCCTTTTCTGGCATAGAGCCCCACCCTGTCATTTAAGTATTAGTTATCAATGTGGGACTTGACTTAATCTCACGTTAGGATGAAGTTAAAGGTTCATGTACTGCATGGTCTAAATCTTACAAAGGCTTTCAAAAAGATTTGAAGGCTAACACAGGTGCTTGTCAGGATGATGCAATGCTTGCACTAGTAACCTTGTTTTAGGGCAGATCAGGTTAACTTTAAGGTGATGTGTAAATGAAGTAATCCACAGCAATAACCAATCGGATTTCAGTTTAGAGCCTTCTGGTCAGGAACAGACTTTTTTATTAATTATAATTAAGTTGCTGCATGATGCTGGTTGATGTACCTTATGTACTATGTTACATCGGGAATATTGATAGCTGGATCTATAGTCTGGCAACACTTTTATGTGAGTACCAGGTCAAATATTAAACTCCTGAAATAAAAACAAGGAAAAAAATTGGCATAAATAACAGTTGACTGTATATATGTATGTTTGTTTTCATTTTTTTTTAACGTTGTACATGTTTTTTGTATTGTAAGGCTGATAAAGAAATGTTTTTTTTAATCATTTGCGTCTTCTTCCTTGATTGTGACCTCAGTGGCAAAATCAGTGGCATAGTTCTACATCTATGGGCCCCAGAGTGAATTCTGGACCTAGGAACTCCTCTTTACTGGGCTCCCCACCTTAATGCGTTCACCTGCCCTTCTTACTAGGCACCTGCAATAACACTTAGAGGTTGATTATATAAAGAATTCACATAGCTATTCGTCCAGTGACAGTGCATGTACGTTCTTTCTGTGTGAACAGGACAAAAAAATGGCTATTTGCTCTGCTGGTCAAATGTTTTTTTCATTGATTTAAAATGGTAAATACCACATTAGGCCACTGGGTGGTGCTAAATATTATCATGTACACACACTTTCGCTGAGCAAATGACTGTTCTTTATAAATCGCCCCCTTAGTGTAGATTACACTAGGTAAAGAGATGCTTCTGACAGTTGCAGTGACATTCCCTGTGCAACTTTTCTGTTATAAACCAATGTTGGCTAGGATCCCTACCTAACTAATTAGCTTGCCAAAAATTGTAATGTAAAGGGGGGGGGGGGTTAACAAAAAGTCGTCCAGACATAATGTTTGCAGGACTCTTTGAAACAAAAAAATTGAGCAGATGATGCTCCTAATTAACAAAAGCGGCATAAGCCCCTCAGTTGTCTGTCCTGCCATGTCTTTGACAGACACTGCACAGAGAATAGGAGAGCTGTATGCTCAATTATCTCTGCCCTTGTTTGCCTCTCGCTTAGCTTACAGCAATAGGAAGGAGCAGAAGGTACGTTGTTAAACAGCTCACATCCCATATGCCAGGCCAGACCTGGCGGGGATCTGCGGCAGTTTCCTATATTGAAAACTGTCAAATTCTCTGTTAATTAGATACAGACCCTGCAGTAGTTTCTATCTCATTCTGAAATAAACTGGCGTGGGTGGCACAGGTAAACCTGAAACAAGTCTGCTTAGTTATTGTTGTGCACGCCACTCCTGACCGTTTCCTGCACCATTATAATGGCCCAGGAAGATTAGGCAATTCCCCAGAAGGTATCCATGGAGCGATGTCTGGGATGAGATGCTTAGTGAACTAGGCTGGAGAATAATCCACAGTTTGAAGTATAACTGTACTGAGACAGCTGAAGGGCTACTCCTTCCTTTTTTTTTTTTTTTTAATAACATGAACAGAATGTTCCTTTATTGAAACATGAGGCATGGTACACCTTGTCAGGAACACCACGGAAATAAACAAAGTTACATGAAAGTCTTCTTACATCAAGTGAGAGGCATAGTCAGCATATCAATAATGTGTATCAGCAATTTACAAAACCAAAAACCCCAAAGTAAACACAGGTTGGGATTAACGTGTGAGATTATGGCCCTCATCCTATCTAGAAGAGAAACCCTGGGAGAGTTCCCCCATCTACTTGGTCCAGGGTTGCCAAACTCCCTCATATTTCTTGGGGCAATTTCTGTCCACATACGTCAGTTTGTACATAGGAAGAGCAGAGTTAATAGATTTTTCCCAAGAAACTATGGAGGGAGGGGATTGGGAATTCCACTTTAGTATGATCTCTCTCCTAGCATAGTATAACAAAAAGGAAAGTTTGGGGTATCTAGGCCTTTGGTCATCGTTGTGAATACCTAGGAGCAACAGCTCAGGAGTAGTTGGGAGGGTCAACTGGAGGCTGAGATTTATGAGCTCAACCACCTCTATCCAGAAGCGGGCTACTCCGGGACAACTCCAGAACATATGTATGTAAGTTCCAACATTCCCCCCACAGCGGGTGCAATCCATGGACCTCTCAGGGTAGATATTATGCAGCCTCTGGGGCTTATAGTATATCCTGTGTAGAAATTTTACTTGAATTAACCTATCCCTAGAGGAAATCGACACCTGAGCACTTTCCCCCAGTCCTCCCTGTCAAGTCCATGTATGTCAGCCTTCCATCTCTCCCAAAGATGTTCCATCTTGGGATAATCAACACCCAGTAAGTCGAACTATAGGGCAGATAGAGATTTGGAAAAATGGTCTTGGGCCAGCAGTTCTTCTATAGGCTTCATAGTTAGGCTTGGGATAGCAAGGAACTGGGTTCATACAGCATGGCACAGCTGGAAGTACCGGAAAGCCATACAGCCCAGAAGATGAAATTTGGTCCTAAGCTCCTCCAGTGAAAGCAGTCTGCCGGCTACCAGAATATCTCCCAGAATCTTAATCCCATACCTGGCCCAGAGCTGGGGGTCAGGGATGGAGCGAAGATGTGGGAGATTGGGGTTTCCCCACAGGGGTGAAAGGAGACCACTGGTTCGATCGAGTAAATCTCTTCCTAGCTACAGCCCAAACCCTAAGCGTAGTTCTAGTGGGATAAGGTAGGGCAGGATAGGCTCGGGGACCCTGGTAGATCAGATTCCCTAGTTCTTTGAGAGATCCCAGACTAGCAGCCTCGAGACACACTGCAGCATTTGTCCGCGAATGAAAGGCTACTCTATTGTGGACTGATTTGTAACGCATATGCTGACTCCAGGGATATGCAAACAGATAGAAATGGACACTTTCTGGGGACCTAACTAATTGTGCAAGAACATGTCACCACAGTAAACTAAGCAGATAGACTTGTTTCAGGTCTTTCTGCATCACTTCAGAGTGAAATAGAAACTGGCGCACGGTCTGCACCTAATGAACAGAGGGACTGTGGCAGTTTTCCAAATACTGTAGAAAACAGCCTCAGATCCCCCCCCCCCCCCCCCCCCCACCAGATTGGACCTGGTGTACAGGATATGAGCTGTCTGTAGACAGCTCATATCCTCTGTTTATACAGTGATTACGCCACATGAGCAGAGACAACCCTTCCTCTTACTCCGAGCTGGGTGGGGACAAACAGAGAGATCCTAACATGCAGCTCCGGATTTCCTGTTCTCTATGCTGTGCCTGTCACAGCCATAGAAGAAAAGAGAACTTGTTGCCCCAATTAATAAAGGGGTTTGTGCCTCTTAGGAGCAGCATCCGCTCTGTTTTCAATAGTTAGAAGAGTGGTGCAAGCATTATGCTTGTCTTTAACTCTCCTCATTGTGTCAGTGGTTGACAGCCTGCTGTATGTAGTGCCTGGAGCCTGGTAAAATTCAGTCTTGCATAACTTTCTGCAGTTGTGTAGAAATCCAGTACTGAGATGTTTCCACAAGTTTATGTTTCAAACTGTTTACAGGACGCTGGCTTTCCTGTGGCTGACAAGTCAGCACAGGCATCTGTGAGAGATCCGGCGCGTGTCTGATTGTGTCTATTCACTCTCATTCATCTACTGGCTCCAGGAATCAGCAGTTCCCTTCCTCCAAATGCAGCAAAGAAAAATACTGTGAGATATTTGTATATTGCAGACATAGAGAAGCTGCAAGAAATGAAAGTGACCAGTAGGTGGAGTTCTTTGCTTTTAAAAGCTTTTGTTTCCAAAATCCATCCTCAGGTTTCTCATACAGCATTGTTTGCAAGTAACCCACATTTGTAAAGACATGACAGAAAGGTAACACATGTCTATAGTTGTTATCACATACTAAATACAGTCAGAATGAGTTACTGTATTTTGCACATTAGCATTGTTCTAGTTCATTATGGAGCTCACTTACCTTATCCTACTGAAAATGACCATTGCCTGGCTGTGACTTACACACCAGATTTTTTAAATTAAATTCAGGGATACCATGCTGACCTTTAGGTACATCCACTATTTCAATCATATTAAAAACAGTATAAACTAGCCATTCTCAGCCTATTTACCCCAGAAGAACCCTTGAAACAATCATCATGTGTTTACATCTAAAGCTCTGAGTACATTAGTGTGATCAATAAGATGAAGAATAAATGAATCAGTCCACTGTACACCTCCTTTAGAGTCTGAGCTCTCACAATCAGGGTCATCCTGTATTGAAAGGAAAAGAAAGCAAACCAAGTAGGTTTGTAAAGGGGCTTCAATATGGAACTCACAGCGGCATAGATACAAAGTTTATTAATAGAAAAGAGACACAATTCCAAAAATGTATGGCTATTAGACACAATAACAGTAAAACCTTCACCAACCTCTTGCTTACTGGGCACTTAAACCCCCCTCCTGCCCAGACCAATTTTCAGCTTTCAGTGCTGTTGCACTTTGAATGACAATTGCGCGGTCATACTACACTGTACCCAAATGAAATTTTTATCATTTTTTTTAAACAAATGGGGCTTTCTTTTGGTGGTTTTTAATCCCCACTTGGGTTTTTATTTTTTGCTAAACAATCAAAAAAAAGACAGAAATTTTTGAAAAAAACAAAAAACATGTTTCGTAGTTTGTTATAAAATTTTGCAAACGGGTAATTTTTCCGATGAGGCTGCACTGATGCGCACAGATAAGGTGACACTGATGGACACAGATAAAATGACACTGATGGGCACTGATAAGACGGCACTGATGGGCCCTGGTAGGGGGCACTGATGGGCACTGGTAGGTGGCACTGATAGGCAGTACTGGTGATGACGCACTGATTGATGATTTATAGGCAGCACTGTAGGCACTGATGGGTGGTACTGTCGGCACTAGGTAGGTGATGCTGGTGACTCTCCACGATCGGGACCGATGTTCCTCTCTCAACAGCCGATGATCGGATTACCGGCTCTGTTTACATCACATGATCAGCTGTCATTGGCTGACAGCTGATCGTGTGGTAAGGGGTCGGTAAGGGGTCGGTGATCAGCCGGGTCTCATAGACTCGCTGATCACAGAGCGCGCCGCACGCCCTGCAGGGGGCACACAGGCCGCACAAGCACGTGAGGACGTCCACCCGGCAAATTAAGTCCGCTCTGCAGCCGTCTTTCGGCTATAGCACGGATGGCAAGTGGTTAAAAAATCATAACAACGTTGTCACAATAAAAGTGAAAAACATAGCAGCCCGGGCTCACTTGCACACACACACACACACACAGACACTTAGCACACTTGCAGGGGAGGGGTGGGTATTAGACTCAGTGTTGAAAGTCTAAAATCAGCCTCCAGTGTCAACAGGTATAGATATACCACAAAAGCAGGAATCTCCTGAGTAGAGAGGAAGTAGTGGTGTCACAGTAGGAAAAATGGAGATGTCAATCCTGAAAATCCGTGAGATAATACAGTCAGCTGTGAAGAGGATAATCCAGCATATAGTTCAAAGTTATTGACATATGTATGGATGAGCTTCAAAATATGACAGGCATCTAGACTTGGCTATAAGGGAGCATATAATATCATAGTTGCCAACAGTCCCGATTTTCCCGGGACAATCCCGATTTTGGGACCCTCGTCCCGGATGGAGGGTGTCCCGAATCGGAATTTTCCATAAGGAAAATCGGGAATGTTTTTTTTTTGTTTTGGAGCAGCTGGCTCCAGCAAAATGGCGGCCGGCGCCGCCGCTCTATCTTCCCCCTAGTAACTGTCTTGTGTAGTGGAGAGAGGAAGGGGGCTCGATCCGTGCAGCCACTGAAGGAGAAGACAATGCGACGGCGCGGCGTGTCTTGCCGAAACTAAGTTCCCCTGCCCCGTACTGCGCAAGCGCTGCGCCTGCGCAGTACAGGGGGGTCCATATTTGCCGAGGGGAACTTTCTCGGCAGGCAGAACACCGGCCGGCCACACCTGCACTGAAGGGGGGTGAGCGGGGGGTGAGGGGGGTCTGCACTTATTGAGGGGGGGGCTGCATTGAGGGGGGTGGCTGCACTAATTGAGGGGGGCTGCATTGATTGGGGGGGTCTGCACTTATAGATGGGGGGCTGCATTGAGGGGGGGGGTGGCTGCACTAATTGAGGGGGGGCTGCATTGAGGGGGGGGTCTGCACTTATAGAGGGGGGCTGCATTGAGGGGGGGTCTGCACTTATAGAGGGGGGCTGCATTGAGGGGGGGTCTGCACTTATAGAGGGGGGCTGCACTAATAGAGGGGGGGCTGCATTGAGGGGGGGTCTGCACTTATAGAGGGGGGCTGCACTAATAGAGGGGGGCTGCACTAATAGAGGGGGGGGTCTGCACTAATAGAGGTGGGGTCTGCACTGATGGAGTGGTTCTGCACTGATGGAGGGGGTCTGTACTGATGGAGGGGGTCTGCACTGATGGAGGGGGTCTGCACTGATGGAGGGGGTCTGCACTGAGGGGGTTTATACAGACTCTGCCGGGGGCACCTGATGCAAGGACAAACTCTGCCGGGGGGCACCTGATGCAAGGACAGACTCTGCTGATCGCAGGCGACGTGGCTAGTGACACGCTCAGGGATCCCACTGATTCGGCATTATGGTGAGTTGAATGATTTAATTTTATATTACAATGTAATAATAGAAATAATGCGCTTCAATCATCCTGACACCATAACAACCATGGTGCCGGGATGATTGAAGCGTTAACACCTGGCGTTTGGAGTATCTTTATCTGCTGATTGTTAAACTTTCTAGAATACACATATTTCTATTGTGTAGGATCTGGGGTTGCTGTCCCGTCATTCCCCCTCTCCCCCTCTCCTTCTCCCCCTTTCCCTCTCCATCCCTCATTCATCTCAGACTCTAACCACACCCTCTTGAGCCACGCCTATTTACGCCACGCCCACTTTTACGTGTAAGCCACGCCCATTTTTCGCAGCACTTACCAATTTTTTGCTAGGTCACACCTACAAACGAATGCCCCGACCCCGAATTATTGCACGGCTCCGCCTACAGCCAAAAAAGTGTCCCACATATTTTTTTTGCAATGTTGGCAACTATGTAATATAGATCTTTGGTCCCTGGTGCAGGAAGGCACCACAGCCAGATGGCACAGGATTTAGCATATACAATGCAGGGAGAAAAGTTTAAATGACGGGACTGCAGCGTCCCTGACACAATCTCACCCGCCATGCTGCTTGCTTCCTTAGTCTGGTACCGATTGACTCCTCAGATGTCCAAAAAAAAAAGCCAGTCCCTGGGACGATTCAGGTAGTGGAAGCAGTCATCCTTTGCCTGGCTGTAGATGCAGATGTTCACTGATCCTCAGTAGTGGCTCCGCTTCAGGAGGCGATGAGTGAAGCGAATATACGCTACATGCGTGTGGCCCCAAGACCGGGCTGCTAAACACCGTGGTGTCTATGCATTTCGCTCAGCTGTGTGAGCTTCCTCAGAACAATGCAATGGACTGGTCAGTGGGCTTATAATGGGGATGCTCCTCCCTTTTCAAAATTACGCCCTTAAAGGGCCACTGCCTTTCTGTTTAGGTGTTTCAATCTTACAAAAATAAAAGTGTCAAAACAGTGCGGTTACATTTCAAGGGGCTAAGAATAATAATAATGATATTATATTTTTTTTGGCCGGGTGGTTGATAAGTAAAAAACATTCATTACAAACACACCTATCATCAAGTATAATGTGATAGAGGTTTGAAAATAGATGGAATTTTTTAGAAGAGAGAGGTAATAGATCATAAACATATTTTTTAATGGGTTAGGATAAAGTATATATCTCATAGTGGGTATTAAAATGCAGATTGATCAAGTACTAGCACACCTATGATAATATGGGAGAAATGAAGAAAATATACTTCTTCTAAGCAAGAAGAGAAGATCGTAGTTATGCTTCAAGAAAAGGGTGTAAGCTAAATTAAGTATTTAACCCTTTCGGGATCATGGTTCGTAAACGAAATATCCATTCAGTGCCACCTCCTCGGTGCCCATCAGTGTCACCTTATCAGTGCTCGTCAGTGCAGCCTCATCAGCGCCCGTCAGTGAAGGAGAAAACATACTTATTTACAAAGTTTTGTAACAGAAACAAAAAAAACTTGATTTTTTTAAAATTTTCGGTCTTTTTTTATTTGTTTAGCAGAAAATTAAAATCCCAGAGGCGATCAAATACCACCAAAAGAAAGCTCTATTTGTGGGAACAAAATTATAAAAATTTTGTTTGGGTACAGTGTAGCATGACCAAGCAATTGTCATTTAAAAAGCGACAGCGCTGAAAGCTGAAAATTGGCTTGGGCAGGAAGGGGCGAAAGTGCCCTGTATTGAAGTAGTTAAAGAGTGGGTTCTCCTAACAATATTTCACAGGGATGTGGTTGTGACCAGTTGTCCCTAGAATAGGTCTTATACTTTTATAGATGTACTAGAGTAAAAAACCTTTAGCCTTTGAAACCACTTACATTGCTTACTACTAACACCTGTACTCTGTATTACATACTACTGACCTCTGTCCCTATTCATACCTGATTAAGTGATTAGTCCACACTGAGACCCGGGGGGGGGCACAGAGCATCATCATAACCCCCAGTCTTCCCATATGACATTGGGGGTTATTTACTAAAGGAAAATACACTTTGCACTACAAGTGCACTTGTAAGTGCAGTCGCTGTAGATCTGAGGGGGACATGCAAGGAATATAAAAAACAGCATTTTAGCTTGCACATGATTGGATGATAAAATCAGCAGAGCTTCCCCTCATTTCAGATCCTCCCCTCATTTCAGATCTTCCCCTCAGATCTACAGCGACTGTACTTCCAAGTGCACTTGCAGTGCGGTTGTAGTGCAGAGTGGATTTGCCTTTAGTAAATCAACCCCTGTGTATTGTTATCATTGCCCATTCGTTGCTTGTGCACTGTCATGGCCATTTATGGCCCATGTATCCTAACAATTGGAGCATTAGTTACAGTTAGAAGAATACAATTGTGGGCAGTCGCAGCGTGGGGACATTGGGAATGCACCAGCAGATGCAATGCAATGCCAAGTTCATATAAGTATGATTCAAGGAAGTAAGGAAGAGGGAGTTTTTCCTGGAGGTGGTTTTGTCATGGAAGGTGGCTGCTTATACAGAGATGAGGCGGGACATTTTGCATTGTGTCTACTTACTCTTGACCCCTGCACTCTCTTTGCTACGCATTACTGATGCCTGCACTGTGCATTACACACCCTTGACATAGAGCAGGTTTTATTTAACCATACCCATTTAAGCTCCTCCCACTTTTAATCATAATTTGGTGTGGCATGCAGCACTGAGGGGCATTGATAGGTGGCACTGATGGGCACTGAAAGGTGGCACTGGTGAGCACTGATAGGCGGCACTGATAGGTGGCACTAATGGACACTGATGGGTGGCACTAATGTACACTGATAGATGGCACTGATGGGCATCACTGATTGGCAGCCACTGGCAGGTGATGAGCACTGATTGGCATCAATAGTGGTCACTGATTGGCATCCCTGGTGGCCATGTGTGGCCTACCTGGTGGTCACAAGTGGTGGGCATCCTTGGTGGTCCTGGGTGGGCATCCTTGGAGGTGCTGTGCTGATAATCAATCAGTGCAGACCTCCCTGTCAGAGGAGCAGCTGATCAGCTCTCCTCTACTCGCAGCTGACAGACGCGAGTGAGGAAAAGCCTATACACAGCTTTTCCTGTTTACACCGTGATCAGCTGTTATTGGACACAGCTGATCACATGGTAATGAGTCTCCGTCAGAGACTCTTTACCTAGATCAGAGTTGCGGTGCGTCAGACTGACACACCGCACCACCGATCCCTGTGCTGCACGCGCGCCTCCTCCTTCTAGGGTCCCCTGCTGACACTCCTGGCTCCTCCTGTCTTCGAGTACCGCCATGACCCTAGCAAGCCACAGGTAAGTATGACATGTTTGTTATTTTAGAGAAAAAAAAAAAAACTTTAATATCACTTTAACTGCTGTCATTATACTGCAGCAGGTCGGCACGATCCCGCGAATCGTCGTAGCTCTACATCGGTCCTATAAATGCCTATAGCAGGCGCGCGCCGGCCACAAGCAATCATGGGCACGAGAGCCAGAACAGGGATGTGTGTGTGTAAACACACACATCCCTGTTCTGTGAGGAGAGGAGAGACAGATCGTCTGTTCCTACTAGCTAGGAACAACGATCTGTCATCTCCTCTAGTCAGTTCCATCCCCCCACAGTTAGAAACATAAATGAGGGAAAACCTTTAACCCCTTGATCGCCCCCTAGTGTTAACCCCTTCCCTGCCAGTTACATTTACACAGTAATCAGTGCATTTTTATAGCACTGATCGCTGTATAAATGTCAGTGGTCCCAAAAATGTGTCAAAAGTGTCCAATCTGTCCGCCGCAATGTCGCAGTACTGCTAAAAAACGCTGATCACCGCCATTACTAGTAAAAAAAAAAAAAAAAAATGATAAAAAATGCCATAAATCTATCCCATAGTTTGTAGACGCTATAATTTTTGCCCAAATCAATCAATATACACTTATTGCGATTTTTTTTTTACCAAAAATATGTAGAAGAATATATATTGGCCTAAACTGATGAAGAAATTTGATTTTAAAAAACATTTGGGGGATATTTATTACAGCAAAACATAAAAAATATTTTTTTTTAAATTGTCGCTCTTTTTTTGTTTATAGCACAAGAAATAAAAATCACAGAGGTGATCAAATACCACCAAAAGAAAGCTCTATTTGTGGGAAAAAAGGATGTCAATTTTGTTTGGGTACAGCGTCGCACGACCGCGCAATTGTCAGTTTTGCCGTATCGCAAAAAATGGCCTGGTCATTAAGCAGCCAAATCTTCCAATCTGTAAGTGGTTAAGGCCTGGTTCACACCTATGCATTTTTTAGTGCGTTTTCAGTTTTGCAGAAACAGACTACAGTCCATTTAACATGGTTTCCTATGCATGTAGTTCACATCTGTGCATTTTATGGAAAGGGCCAGGGACTTTTGCTGGTCTTTGGTTCCATAGACTTCAATGGATCAAAAGCGTGTATTGAAAAATGCAAAATGCACCTGCAGTATGCAAACTGCAACCTGTATAGGTGTGAATCAGGCCTAAGAGGTCAGTAGTATGTAACGCAGAGTTCAGAAGTCAATGGTAAGTAACATGGATTGCAAAGATCAGAAGTAACTCAGAGGTCAATAGTAATGCAGAGTTCAGCAGTCTTTTCTTTTTTTTTTTTTTTACCTCAGTTAAAGAAGCCATTTTAGATCTGATGCAGATAACTGAAGATCTTCAAATTTGCCTCTTGATAAGTTCCCATTAAGCTGATACCTGCTTGGCGCTGTGATTTTCTACACATCTCCCGTATTGGCGTCCTTGATGTCCACCTGCCTATTGGAGAGGTTATCGTGCAGCTCATCTTGAGAGCTTGGCTTCAGGTCTCTGCTCCTATGCCTTACTGACCCACCACCGTACGGTGAGCTGGGTCCATCGCTCCTGGTAAGAGTACCCCTTTCTCCTCTCTTCCTTTCGATGGTGAAGGCACTCTTGGGTGTACATCCACCATTGAATACATCCACCCCAGAGACTGTTCGATATATATAAGTATGCCTCTTTATTGCATCCCATCTCATTAGTATCACCTTTGGGACTCATATTTTATTGTTCAACTTATTACAGTCGCTATAACATTTTAATTTATATAAGACCTTTCACGGGTTCTATATTTGTATGTTCCATCTTTATAAGTCACTTTTATATGTTGACACTTTTGTGCCTGACACTTTTTGTTGCTGTTTTGTGCACTTTATACTGTTTTGCACTTTCGTTTGCAATATATTATATTAATTTGCAACATTACATATTCCTTTTTCCATGCGACTTTGAGTTGCCTGATGAAAATATGCACATTTATTGTTAAAAGTTCTCACAAGTGAGAGACTAGTCTTTTTAGTCTTTTTTCACATTTTTCAATTTTTTTGTACTTTTTTTTATTATTAGCGCTACACTTTATATCCTCAGCAGTCAGTAGTAACAGAGTAACCAACTAGCCAGCAGTAACCAACTAGAGGTCAGAAAACGGAAAATTGTATACGCACCTTTCCGTAATTTTCCTTTCCTGTCACATTTTCATGGCAGCATACACTTTGGGTTGTGACTCTGCCTCCACAACCTGATAGGACCACATAGCTATAAATTGTAGAGAGGGCCCCCGCCCCAGTATTCTCTGTGTATATCACCTCAGAAGGGTGGGAGATTGTATGCTGCCATGAAGATGCGACAGGAAAGGAAAATTATGGAAAGGTGAGTATACCATTTTCCGTTTTCCTGTCGCATCATGGCAGCATACACTTTGGGGAATAACTCGCAAAACTGGGTGAGAATGCAAACTAAGTTTATTAACAAAGAATAGAAGAATTGGCCTGGATAATGGATCTTCCGAAATCCACCGTGGATAAGCAGGCAGAATCCACCTTATAATGAGACATAAAGGTGCTCCTGGAAGACCAGGTAGCCGCTCTGCAAATTGTCTCCGCCAAGACTCTACAATATGCCGCCCAGGAGGTTGCCACTGCCCTGGTGGAGTGTGCCCTTAAGCCCTCAGGTATTTGATGATTACTCAATGAATAGGCCTTCTTGATGGTCTTTACTAGCCATGAAGCAATGGTGCGTGAGGATGCCGCTTGGCCTCTCCTGAATCCATGCGGGATAATTAGGAGACTTTCCATCTCTCTAATGGATTTGGTTTCCGAGAGATATTCCAAGACGCTACCTTTGACATCTAATGGGTGAGGATCGCCTTGATCCGTGTTTAGTGCTGGGAGATTAATCTCCTGATTGAAATGGAAGGATGAGGATACCTTGGGCATGAATCGATCCGAAGGTCTTAGGACTAGTCTGTCTTGAAAAGCAACCAGATATGGTTCACTAACCATTAGAGCTTGCACCTCTGACACCCTTTTAGCCGATGTTAAGTCTATTAAGAACAAAACTTTCAGTGTTAGATCCCAGAGGGATATGCTCTCGATTGGGACAAAGGGTTCCTTAGATAGTGCTTCCAGAACAACTGAGAGGTCCCAGACTGGGAAGGAAGGTTTTCTGGGGGGCCTCAGTTTTAGACAGGCCCTCTGAAACTGAATTACAAGAGGATCTTGTGCCCATCTAACTCCTGTCAAGGCGGACAGGCCGACACCTGGACCTTCAGGGTGCTTGACCTAAGGCTTTTCTCTAGGCCTAATTGAAGAAATTCCAGGACCTGTGACACCGACGGGGAGGATGAGTCCCAACCTTGCTGCTGAGTGAAAGTGACAAATTTCTCCCAGACCCGTCTGTATGTGTTGTTGGTGGTAGGTCTTCTGGCCTGGAGTAAGGTGTCCGCCATCTTCTGGGAACAGCCTTGCTCTAGGTACCTAGCCCTTTCATTCTCCAGGCCATCAAATGTAGCTTCTCCATGTTTGGGTGAAGAAGATAACCCTGGGAAAGCAGGTCCGTTGACAACGGGAGGGGCAAGGGATCTGCCGTGTTCAGCTGCATGAGGGTAGTAAACCATGGCCCCCTCAGCCAGAAAGGAATTACTGCTACCACCAATGCCGTTGACTTCTTGAGCCTCAGGAGGAATCTCGTCATGAGCGGAGTCGGAGGGAGAATATACCCCAGGTGGAAATCCCAGGGGTGTTGGAGGCAATCCGTCCCCTCCGCCGAAGGGAAAGGTATCCTTGATAGGAATCTATCTCTGGTGAGCCCCAGGTCAGGGATATGAGAGCATAGGCCTGGGGACTCAGAGACCACTCGTTGTTGGAGGTGAAATTCCTGCTCAGCGAGTCGGCCAAGACGTTCTGGACTCATAACATAAACCGCTCTTAAGTCTAACAGGTTCATCTGTGCCCATTCCAGAACAGGGTGGACCTCCTGCATCATGGACCAGCTTCTGGTGCCCCCCTGCCTGTTGATATAGGCGACCGCCACTTTGTTGTCCATCTTCAGAAGGACATGCTTCTCCCTCAAGAGAGAACTGAAGGCCAGGAGAGCCTGAAACGCTGCTTTCATCTCCAAAACATTTGACACTGAGTCCTGTGTCCTGAATGGCCAGTGGCCCTGAGCCACGTAGTCCTGATAGTGAGCCCCCCACCCCTGCAGACTGGCATCTGAGGTCACTATCTCTTGATGAGGAGTGATTATGTGTTTGCATTTTCTCAAGTTGCGATGCAATGATTGTTTTACCTCCTGAGGGATGTAGATCGGCTGAGACATTGACGTAACGTCCCATTGGCTCAGAAAGGATATTTGGAGAGGCCTCGAATTCCATTGAGCCCACTGGACCATTGGAATGGTGGATGCTAAGGAGCCCAGGATACTGAGGCATGCTCTGGCCGGTAGCCTTGTGGCCGAGATTGCCCTCTTCACCCTCTGAATTAGGAGAGGAATCTTTTCCCTTGGAAACTTCACTGTGTTCTCCCTTGTGTCCAGCTCGGCCCCCAGAAAGACCATTCTCTGTGTGGGATGGATGTTGCTTTTTTTCCAATTTATCAGCCACCCTAGGGACTGTAACGTGGAGACCAGAACTTCTCGATGTTTGATGAGAGACTCCTTGCCTTCTGAAAGAAGTAGGATGTCGTCCAGGTAATGGTGGACCCTCAATCCTTTTTCTCTCAAGTGGGCTATTACAGGTAATAGGACCTTCGTAAATGTCCTGGGTGCGGTAGAGATCCCGAACGGGAGACTTCGAAATTGGAAGTGCCGACTGTTTAGAGTGAAACGGAGGAATTTTTGGAATTCGGCGTGGATAGGGATATGTAGGTATGCGTCTTGAAGGTCGATTGAAAGCATCCAATCTCCCTGGTTTATCGCTTGGAGGATTGATTGTAGGCTTTCCATCTTGAACGTTTCTATCCGGATTGACCGGTTGAGGTTCTTTAGATCCAAGTCTGGACAGAAGTCCCCCGACTTCTTTTTTACTAAGAGTGGGGAATAGAAACCTTTTCCTCTTTGTGATGGTGAGACCTCCACTATTGCCTGCTTTTGGAGCAGATCTTGGATGTACTGGACCAAAGACAGCCTTTTCTTTCGGGAAGGAGGAAGCTTGGTTGAGCAAAATTGATCGCTTGGGGGGCGACCTTTGAATGACCACCTGTGCCCGAAATGAATAGTGGATACTGTCCACGGGTCTTTTATCATTCCCGCCCAAACCAGTTTGAACTTTGTGAGCCTGGCACCCACCACTGCTGGTTGGGTGGGCGTACCTTCAAAAGGACTTCTGGTCATTGGAGGCAGGGGTTTTGGGTTTCTGGAACTTGAGGAAGGATGTCTGAGGGTTTTTCCAACTTCTCCTGTATTCCTCCCCAGGCCTATAGGATTTTGCATCCCTATATCTCTCCGGGAGATTGCGTTGAAAGGGAGGTGGCCTTTGTTGTTTTGGTCTTCTGTCTGATGGGATGAGACCTGACTTTCCGCCTGTCACTTTAGAAATTGCAGTATCCAGCTTTGCCCCGAAGAGGCTTACTCCATCATACAGAATTCGGCACCAATTGGATTTTGAGGCAGGGTCGGCTGACCAGGGTTTAAGCCATAGCGCCCTTCTGGCCATTACAGCAGCTAAAATGGACCTTGATGCGGATCTAATAGTGTCCACGGAGGCTTCCGCCACAAAGTCCCCTGCAAGGCTAAGCTCTTGTAAGGCCTTAATGATCTGTTCTTGATCTGCGCCCTCGGTGACGAGTTTTGCGGTATTCGAAGACCAACTGGAAATAGCTTTCCCGCCCCCCGCAAAAAGGCCCTTTTAAGATCTGTATCGACCTTTCTGTCCAGCACGTCCCTGAACGTCACCGCGTCTTCAATGGGGAGCGTCACGTGTCTGGCTAGGCGCATTAAAGAAGCGTCTACTACTGGAGGGGAAACCAAGGGAGATACCTTGGGTTCTTTCAGTGGGTACAATTTGGTAAGTCTGTTGGATAGACTAATCTTCTTTTCGGGGTTTTGCCATTCCTCCTTCATAAGCTCATCTAGCTCATCTTGGAATGGAAAATCTTCTGGGACTTTTTTGAGATTCGGGAAATACTTCCTCTGCTTCTGCTGTACCTCTTCAGGTTCCTCCCAGTTTATCGCTTCCTTGACCGATTTCACGAAAGGTCCAATAAGCGAAAAATCAAATCCAGCCAACGCTTCCAGCTCTTCATCGTCTGACGGGAATCCTTGTTCCCTTGATGTACTGGGATGGGATGGAGAGGTGCTCTGTGCTGTAGTCTCCGCATCTGGAGTTGAGACATACAGAGCAGCGACTCCGGTAGGCTCTATAGTACCCAGCTCTTTTTCCCTGGTGGCCTCATCCATACATCTGCGGCAAGCCAGTTTGTCTGGTAGGGCTGTGGCCCCGCATACCCAGCAAGCATTCCCAGCCGGGCGGGAGGGGCGTACAGGAGACTGTTGTCTACGTGCAGGGGATCTTCTGTGGTGGGAACGTCTATGCCTTGAGTAGGATTGACTCCTTGTACGGCTTCCCCTGTGACTTGAGCGACTTCTGCCGCGTTATCGGCTTCGCCTATGGCTGGAGCGGCTTCTCCTGCGTGAGGTCTCTCTTCGCCTTGATTTTGATGATCTTGATGACCTGATAGGGCTGACCAATTAGGCAGCGTTAGTACGATCCTGCTCTCTTTTTCAATCTTCACTACTTACTATGGGAATCCCCCCCCCCCTTACCTATTAGGCTGATGGTGATCTGCTGGGGCAGCGGCCTCCATAGAAAAGTAAAAGTGATACGCCTGGGAGAGATACAAACATGCAAGCAGCCAAGAAGAAGGTGTAGGAGAAAGGAAAACCACTTACCCAGAGGGGTGAACGTCAGGGGTGCCAATACAGCTGAAAAATGCAGGCAGGGTACCTTCAGGCAACAGGAGGACACAAAATGACAGGTTTGAGCTTTTAAAGTTGCCGCCATGGACGCCGAGGTCACGTCCCGCTCGCGCATGCGCAGTAGCGCCGCGCTACGCTCGGCGCCATCTTGGAACCTGGCAAAAGAAAGGGCGCCCTGAGGCAGCGCACTGCGCATGCGTGGAAGCGCCGACACGCTCGGCGCGCCAGGGGGAAGCACAGAGGGACTACAACGCCCAGGATAACTAACAAAACTCCCAAAACAAGGTTAAAAGGTTTCTGGAGACCGCTGCACACAACTAAGCCTATTTAAGGCTTATGCCCCGTACACACGGTCGGATTTTCCGATGGACATTGTCCGATCGGAGCGTGTTGTCAGAAATTCTGACCGTGTGTGGGCGCCATCGGACATTTTCCATCGGATTTTCCGACACACAAAGTTGGACAGCAGGAGATAAAATTTTCCGACAACAAAATCCGATCGCGTCAATTCCGACCGTGTGTGGCCTGTTCCGACGCACAAAGTGCCACGCATGCTCAGAAGAAATTCCGACACGGGACAGCTCGTTCTGGTAAACTTAGCGTTCGCAATGGATACAGCACTTTCGTCACGCTGCAATGTAAAAAATGGTTTAATACAGCGCACTCTCTTCTTCTTTATAATGTGACAAGAATTAAGTAGTTTTGCTGCTCATATTCACACACACTTCTCACAAAGTTTTATTTGTGTTTTTTTAGTGGGATTCCCTCAATATATTGTTATTAGTTGTCACATCTGACAGTTTTATATTTTTTATGTTTTTTTTTTGTTTGTTTTTAAGCCTTTTTTTTTCTTTAATGTTTGGATTTTTTCCAAGGCTGATCTTTGTTCAATGTTATTTTTATTTTTACTCCAGAATATTTTTGTGTGTGTTTTGTGTGGCAAGTTACCCCAACACCATTGATATCTTTTATTATTTAATCTCCATGAGATTTTTTGTTGTTGGTGTCCCTTGTTCATTTCACATTGTATATTAGAAATGTACCTGAATCCTCACAAACAAACCATCATTTTTGAAGTAAAACACATAGGAGAGTATAATTCAAAACAAAAATCCTTTATTAAGGGCTCAGAACCAAACAAAGAGGAAGGCAACACTGGATCAACAGGAGAAATTAGTGAAGCCTGGGACCCCCACGGCAGACATCAATTCTTAAACCTCAAAATTGGTGGCCTGAGGAGTCCATATGTAAGGGAGGGCAGTCTGATCCGGGATTCACAGAGACTCGGATAGCAGCAGATGACATCAGTGTCCCCAGGCTGTGGTACCACAAGAGGCTGCATCTTTTGGCCGACCAGACTGGATCCAGGGTCCTCACTGTCTGGTCTTCCTTTCACACTTCCTTCCGGGCTGTGGCTGTGCAGTTGGAGATGTGGCAGGAGGAGGAGTAGGACCTGGAGGAGGAGTAGGACCTGCAGGAGGAGGAGGAGGACCATCGCGAAGGTGTGTTTGAGGTGTAATTTGGCCCCTCATACCTTTCGCCAGAGCCTCTGATATGAGGGCCTCACACATGGCTTTTTGGCCCTCCTCCATCCTCTGCATTTTATATGCTATGAATGCAGCAAAGTTCTCCTGCCTGGTGTGTGGTGCTCCCAGGACCTCTGTAGCCCTACAAAAAAATCTGATAGCCGCCTCCTCTAGGGCACTCCTCCTACTGCCACTTTCTCTTTCCAGGGGGGATGGAGGGACCTGCAGATCAGCCAGCCGGCTCGGCCCGGCCACCTCCTGGCTGAGACTTCCCTGTGTATGAAAAAGGACATGGTTTTAGTTTTTGCATCATCAATCACAATCATAAATTAGTACTCCCAACTAACATCTAGTTCACATCATTGATTGGACAAGCAGAAATATTTAGAGGAATGCTATACCTGGCTCAATCTGGGCTCCTCCACATGTGGCCTGGAAGGCCCAGGTTGGGCGTCAGAAGCCTCAGCCGGGGGGGAAGGAAGCATGGAAGGAAGACTGGAGAGGGATGGCCTGGGTTCAGTCTGGCCTGCCAGAAAGTGCAGCCTGTCGTAGTACAACATCCTGGGGACATAGATGTCACCTGCTGCTCCGGATCTCTGTGAATCCAGGACTTTATTGCGCTCCCTCAGATATGTGCTCCTCAGGCCACCAATTAATATCTTTAAATAAGTGATGTCTGCCGTGGGGATCACCTGCGTCACAATTTCACACAATTGCTCCAGTGCTGCCTTCCTCTTTGTTTGGTTCTTGTAATGGGGGTGTTTAATCTCCCACAGACAGGGCAGCTCCCTTAGCATCTCTATGAAGACTGAAATGAAGTCCTGATCTTTCAGTACCATATCCATGTTCACTGCAAGACACAACACAAGACAAAGCCTAATGTCACACAAAACTCTCCTAATCTTGTTACAATATAGGCCTCAATCTATAGAAGCAGTATAGGCCCAAGTTTGTCTCTTACCTTCGTTCTTACGATCGCCGCGTTCAATGCTCCTTCCTCCGCTCACAGATCAAACGTAATACGCACGCGTGTTACGCTTTATATACACTGCGCATGCGTGTAACTCCGCCCGCCCCTGACGTTCTTTCTAGTGTATTCCCCGCCCCTTTTCGTTCGGCGCAGTGGGGGAAGAGCATGATGGCGGACATACAGCAGGTGCGGGCTAATTGTAGCAACGAGGAGGAGGAGGAGGAAAGGGCGGATCCAGGCACGTCCCGATCCAGAAGGAGACGTTTTAAGGCCACAAATATGTCGTTTGGGGAGATGTTGGAGATGGTCGACATCATGAGGAAGTCCGACTATGACGGAAAATATGGGCCTTACCCCAACCCCAATATCCGAAAGGCCAAAATCATGGCGAAAGTGGTCAGGAGTCTAGAGCGGAATTTCGGGGTACGAAGGTCTAAAGATCAGCTCAGGAAACGGTGGTCGGACCTGAAGTTGAGAGAGCCAGAGCAGTACCGAAAGATCCGGAGAGTGCTGCAAAAAAGTAAGTAGTTGTGCTGTGTTCCTATTCTTTCTGTCTTTATTACGTTCGTTCTGCTCCATATGCTTTGATTAGTTGTAACGTTTCCAAAGGTCAACTTTAATGTTCATGGGCACATTATTCATTCGTATCAAACATTTTTCTTTCGGCCTCTAGAACACCATTGTTTAGGCCATATGCATTTTCACACATTTTTGGGGGCCTACTTGGATGCCAAATATTTGTTTGTGTAGATGGGTTTGTTACTAGAATGAAATGCAAACTAGATTGTGTGTAAGGAGAGGACACTGAGCAGCTGTTTTCACATCTGGACACTGGAGCACTAGTGTGGGACACAAGAACACCATTTTTATTAGGGGGCCACACAGGTGCTCCAGTGTATACTATAGGGGGGTCTCCATCTGTGAAGCTTGTACCAAACAGGTAAAGTATTGCAGCTTGACAAAGGGCAATAAAAAATATACATCTTGGAACTCGGCTAAAATAAACAATTGTACCCCACTTCCAAGCAATGTTTCCTATTTCTATAGTTCTGCCATCAAATATCTGTGTGCTAAGTATACCATTTTTGTTTTACATAGGGGAGAAAAGACTCGGACACCCCTCATCCCAGGAGACCAGAGACCCCCCCCCTCTGGAAGAAGGTGAAATACCAAACCAAGAAGAAGAGCAGGAGGAAGAAGAAGACGTGGTGGAGATTGGCACCACAACAGGTGAGTGTCTGCGACCACAGGCTCAGGTAAAAGAGATGGATGTTGGCAGATTTTTGAGACCTTTTTTTTTGTTCTTTATCTCTTTTTAGGTGATCGTGATGTGAGGGATCCAGAACGCTTTACATCTGAAAGTGCCCAGATACTGATCGGGGAGATCATGGGGTGTAATGTTGAACTGCAAAACATACAGCAAAGAATCAATGATGTTATTAAAAAAAATAATAACATCATTGATGTTTTGGGGCGAATTTAAACCCCACAAAATCACCTGTTTTATCGTACCAAACTTTTTTCAATGTTTAGAAAAGCCAAATTTGGAGGATGCACACAGTGTGCCAACATGTGCTATCTGCCATCACGGGAGATCAATGGACGCGTTTTGGGGGGGCAACCCCTTCCTCAATTATAAAGTAGCGTTGAGGAAGGGCTTGCTCCCCCCAAACACGTCCCTTGATCCCCCATGATGGCAGATAGCACATGTGGACCTTTGTAAATTGGTGTGCATCTTCCAAATTTGGCTTTTCCAGGGGTGATTTCCCCCCATCTGAACGCTATATCAAACCCAGTTCCTAAATACTGATGTCTGATATAGCCTTCAGGTTTTACCTAATGTGAACTTTGTAAGTTCAAGTTTTTTGGCTTTCTTGTTGGTTTTACACAGGCCTGTTTTATCTGAAATGGATATTTTGATTTTTCATAATGCTACTGCAAACATTGTTATACAACAAACATGTTGGTTTGTTTTAAAAACCTTTGGTAAATGCGCATGTGATTGTGCAGGTATAAAAAAGTGCCTTACTCAAGAATGTGTGGATTATTCTCTCAACACTACAACACTTTTGGGGTGATGTAATTGTTGTTTTATGCACAAATGGGGGTTATTTCCTAAGGGCAAATCCTCTTTGCAGTGCAGGTTCAGTGCAGTTGCAAGTGCACTTGTAGTGAAATGTGTTTTTGCATTTCGGAAGTACCACCCAACACTGTTTTTTATAAGGTTACCCAATCACGACATTTTCTGCACTCAACACATTTCTGTCAGGGTCAGCTAAAACAAACACAAGCAGTAAATGGCCACCAAGAATTTCTTTTGGTTGTTTTTTATTTGAAAAAGGTGTCACATATTGTCTGGCATATTGATAGCCCCCCTACCCGCAAAGAACTCCAGGTATCGTAACCGGACATCACGGGCATTCAGGGAGGGCAAGCCAGGACGGCCGTTTTCAAGTGCCGTCATTGTTGATGTATTTGGGATTCCGGCCTCAGGCCCAACTGAGCCAGCATAGTTGGCTGAATGTTTTCGTAGAAAATTATGGAGAACACAGCAGGCAAGTATTATATGGTTCAGTTTATACTCCGCCATATGGATGGGTGTCATAAATAATCGGAACCGGCTGGCCAGGATTCCAAATGTGTTCTCCACCACTCTTCGGGCTCTGGCCAGCCGGTAATTAAAAACCCTCTGTTCCGGGGTGAGGGTCCTCATCGGGAATGGCTGCATCAGGTGGTCCCCCAGCGCAAATGCTTCATCAGCAACGAATACAAATGGGAGACCTTCAACATTGTCCTCTGGAGGTGGCAAGTCCAAGCTGCCATTCTGGAGACGCCTGTAGAACTCCGTCTGGGCGATCACTCCACCATCGGACATCCGGCCATTCTTCCCCACGTCCACATACAAGAAGTCGTAATTAGCCAACACCACCGCCAACATCACTATACTATTAAACCCCTTGTAATTATAATAGTACGACCCCGAGTTGGGTGGTGGGACGATGTGGACGTGTTTCCCATCAATTGCCCCTCCGCAGTTAGGAAAGTCCCACCGCTGGGCAAAGTGGGAGGCCACAGTCTGCCATTCCTGTGGCGTGGAAGGAAACTGTTGAGGAAAAAACAATAAACATTACTATTTTTTCACAGAAACCTGGCAAGCAGATTAGACACAAACATTATGGGTCAACCTCCAGATAGCATTTATTAAGGGGAATTTAACAACAACAAAGTATAAGGTACACCTATCATATTCCCCCCCCCCCTCTCATGGGCCATTTCTAACATTATAGGGGGGGGGAACTCTTGGACAGGTAACCCTCTTCACTTCATTGAGAGATGAATGCCTAAATACAGGGTATTACTTGGAACAGCCCCTCCTTAGTTACACTATTGGTAGCCCACTGGACAGGTAAGAAGTGTCATAATACAAAGATATAAATACACACTGTACACATTTGAGCACATTTGGACATTCTGCTATTACCTATCAAGATCATAATAGGATACAAGAACTTTAAACAGTACCATTGGAAAGTATACAGGCAGGCCCTTGCACTACATGCTTTGGGGAATTCATCCATAAATCTGAGCACTAAAGAGATGGGTATAGTGTGTATGGGTTTGGCAAAGTCACCAGATAGATGATTGAGGATAGAGAATTGGGATCAGCTGACTTAGCAGTTGGGGGAGGGAGGGTTACCAACAATTTGGGGACACCACAAAAAAAAGCCTCTGGCACTCTGCCTGAATTTAAATCAAAAATAACATTTCCAAACATTTTAGGGGGTGTTTGGGGTAAAGCACTACTATGGAGCTGATAAAATACATTGTTAAGTGACTACATGAGGTGAATATAGGCCAGGAGACACCATGCTGGGGAGGTTATTGAAGGGCAAATATGTATGAAGGACCTAAAATAATAATTACATAAAAATCCAGCATGCATGAGGACAAAGGGGACATTCACAGCATATTACAATCATGGTAATTAGGGAATGAGGAAAGAAATACAATATATTATCAAACATTCAATACATTAAATGTGATATAAAAGGATAAAAATCTTACCTTCATATACTCCTTCTGTAGGACCTGTATGATGGCAGAACAGGTCTCTGGGATAATGATCCCCAGAGCCTGGGGGGAGATGCCTGTCGAGAACTTCAAGTCCTGCAGGCTTCTCCCTGTGGCCAAATACCGCAAGGTAGCGACCAACCTCTGCTCCGGAGTGATGGCTTGCCTCATGCAGGTATCCTGCCTGCTGATATAGGGGGTCAGCGAAGCCAACAAACGGTGAAATACGGGGTCCGTCATCCTGAGAAAGTTCCTGAAATCATCAGGATTATTCTCACGGATCTCACGGAGCAAAGGCATATGACAGAACTGGTCACGCTGAAGCAACCAATTCTTGGTCCATGAACTCCTCCCCACCCTGTTCATGGACTGGACTTGTGTCAAGGTCAGGACCCCAACACCAAGCCCCCGCACAGCACGAACTCTACGAGGAGTACGCATACGCAACATGGCTAGAAAACAGTCGGCTGCTCAGAACGAAGTAACAGAACGCACTGAAGAACAGCAAGGCCTGTGAAGAGCGACCTGAAAAAAAGCAACGAGCGGACAAGATCGCACAGAAAACTCCAATACGAACTGACTGCACGCACTGAAGAGCAGATACAAACCCACAAGCACAAACTGAACGGCAGAAAACGATCTGAAAGCCACGAGTCTGAAAAAGCGCGAATCGTCTCTCACCAAACTTTTACTAACACGAGATTAGCAAAAGGAGCCCAAAGGGTGCCGCGCTTGGTTCTGAACTGGCCTTTTCTAGTCTCGTCGTACGTGCTTGACGTCACCGCGTTCTTGGCGATCGGAAATTCCGACAACTTTGTGCGACCATGTGTAGGCAAAACAAGTTTGAGCCAACATCCGTCGGAAAAAATCAGAGGATTTTGTTGTCGGAATGTCCGAACAAAGTCCGACCGTGTGTACGGGGCATTATACTGAAGCCGCAATATACCCCTGAGACCACCAGAGTGGGGTTCCTTCCATCTAGCTCATTTAGAGGCTGTACAGGCAAGGACTTCCACCTGGGAGAGGCTAGAACCTGGCTGGGGCGAATGCGGTAAGGGGGTGCTTCCTAATCCGTTCGGTCCTGACAGGTGAGGAAAAATAAGAGAATGCTGGGGCGGGGGCCCTCTCTACAATTTATAGCTATGTGGTCCTAGCAGGTTGTGGGGGCGGAGTCACAACCCAAAGTGTATGCTGCCATGATGCGACAGGAAATAAGTAATGCAGAGTGTAGTAGTAAAGAATACACAGTGCAAAGGTAAGTAGTAAGTAACACAAAGTTTATTAGAGAATAACACATAGAGATATTTAAACCAGGGACAACATAAAGAGATACTGCCATGTCAGTGACACGGAAAGTGGTGCTAAGGCCCCTTTCACACTTGTGCGACCTGAAAGTTGCGTGACTTTGATGCAATTTTGCCATGACTTGAAGCAATTCCTGTGTAATCTTGAGATCCTTGGACCTCAAGACGCGTCATAGTCGGACCAAAGTAGTGCAGGGACTACTTTGAAGTCGCTGCGACTTGAAGTCACACAGATATGAATGGTACTCATTGAAAACCATGGGGTACGACTTGTCATGCGACTTTGCAGTCCCAAGATGCAGGACAAGTCGCAAAAGTGTGAAAGGGGCCTAAATAAGACCTGTTCTGTGTTGGATCATTGTGTCACAGAAAACTTTTTTTCAGAGACAATTCTGTGTATGAATTTCACAAAATATGTTTAGCAATGTTAGTCTAAAATTGCGGTGCTTTAGGTGACACATTTATTCCGATAGAATGAGATCATTTCCTTTGTGGGGTTTAAAGGGAATGATTATGTCATCATGTGTCAGGAAACCTTTACTGGAGAATGTAGGGCTGAGCTCCGAGCTTCATGTTTCTTCATGACATTTTCCATCTGCTCACCATTATATTTGTGAGTCTTGCATAACCAAGCAGCTGCACATAATATATACTCTGTAAGAAAGGTTGGGACCTTCGCCTTGAAGCAAGCAATGTTCTTGATGATTGGAGACATTATGACTCTTTATGAATGAGGATCTGATTGGAAAGAACTGGATCTTAATACGGCCACCAACTATTTCCTTGGCAATGTTCTACAAGGCAATTTAGTAAAACTCCATAGAAGAAAGCTGATGGTCTTAAAGGCAAAACTTTTTTTTGTTAGTTTAACACAGAATTCAGAGGGATTAGACATACCGCCCAAGATTTTGAGATGGGAATGAGGGACACCTACTAACAAATGTATATAGGCATAGGACATGCCCCCTGCCACACCCCCTAAAGGAGAATTAACCCAAAAAAAGGTTCATTAAATCCACAAGGACTTTTTTTACCACTACTATTTCTTTATATTGGCTTTCAAAATGTACAAATGCAGCAATTTAGAAATTGGATTAAAAGTTTAGCACTGGGAAACACTTTTTTAAAGATAAAAAGTGCATTTTATATACAACTATATAGATCAGACCAAAATGAGGGACGAATGAGGGGGAAAGAGGGACAGAGAGACATTGCTCCAGATCAGGGACAGTCCCTCAAAATCAGGGACAGCTGGGAGCTTTGGGATTAGAGCACGTCAGGTGTTTATTGCTGTCCGTACCCGTTAGGGAGATTCACCCTCTCTGTTTGTCCTGTTTACCATTTTAACCAAACATGAAAGTCAAAGAAAATCCCAAATTTAGGTTGTCACCAGAACAGGAATGGAAGGGACAATTAATTTTTATATATGTAGTGCCATTTCCATGACCGATAAAGTGACACTATAGGCAGTTAACATAACACTCAAACTTTGCGGTAAAACTGCAGCTAAGCCACCTGTTTTTACTGCCTCCGTCCACCCATCTGAAAGAAACTTAAAGCCGCGTACACACGAGCGGAATGTCCGACAGAAAAAGTCAGATGGAAGTTTTTCATCGTATATTCCGATTGTGTGTATGCCTCATCGAACTTTTTTTTTTTTCGAAAAATCTGACGGACCTAGAAAGAGAACATGTTCTAAATATTTCCCACGGAACCAATTCCTATCGGGAAAACCGCTCGTCTGTATGCTGTTCCAACGAACCAAAAACGATGCATGCTCTGAAGCAAGTACGAGACGGAAGCTATTGGCTACTGGCTATTGAACTTCCTTTTTCTAGTCCCGTCATACGTGTTGTACGTCACCGCATTCTGGACGGTCGGAATTTGGTCGGACTTTGGTTTGACCGTGTGTAGGCAAGACCGCTTGAATGGAATTCCATCGGAGTTCTGTCGGAGAAACCTTCGGAGTTTATTCTGACAGCAAAACCAGTCGTGTGTACGTGGCATAATTTTTCATTCGAGCAATTCCATGTGAATATCATGTACACCCTGTACACAGCCACTGTGCATCCAGAGTCTGCACTTCTGTGAGATGTTGGCCTCACACAAACTGGCGACAGTTAATCTGCCAGTTTTTAGCCAGCCATAGCGCACATTGTTGGTTGCTATGTTCAGAGGTGGCATGCACTTTTGGATACTTTGCTGAAGGCAGTGCAAATGTAGTGTGACTGCAGTGTGAATGTAGCCTTATACAACATCTGATCCACCTCAGTTGGTTTCAGATCACTATAACTGGAACATAGATGAGACAGAGAGTTGCTTCAAAAGAAACAGTGTAAAGAAAAGTCACATGTCAGGGAAGAGCCACTTGACTAACACCGACAATCATGAGTATGCTTAATTTGACCAATATAAGAACAGTTTATGGCAGTAGCAGTCATTATTTAATAACCCACGGTACAAACAAGCGGCAATTCCCCCAACCAACGCATGTCAAACAAAAACAATGAAACATTTCCAGCTCAACTTACCAGTCAGCCTGCAACAAACCAAATTGTCCTGTCACGTTAAAAACAGAGGATTCTAACGTAACCTTAAAGGAAAAATAAGTTTGTTGCTGGCTGGCTGGTAAGTTGAGCTGGGAATTTTTCTTTGTTTGAATGTGTTGCCCTTCCATGTGCTCCTTTCTGTTAAGGCCAATTCTAGGTTGGGGCAGTTGCTGTTTGTTTGTACCATAGGTTATTTGGTAAAGGAGCGCACTGAAAACCTTCACTGCCATTGTGCTATTTGCTGAGTGTCCAGTGCCTTTAAAATGGTTGTATACCCGCTGACATATTTTTTTTTTATAACCCTGTAAGGCAAAAGGCATAATGAGCTAGTATGCACCGCATACTAGCTCATTATGAAATACTTACCTTAGAACGAGGCGTCGGTATCTTACCTGGTCCACGCCGAGGTAGCTGACATGTTGCCTCGGCGTGTCTTCCGGGTATCGCGGCTCCAGCGCTGTGAGTGGCTGGAACCGCGATGTCATCACTCCCGCGCAGTTGCCGGGCCTTCAGACGAGAATCCCCTGTGCGCATGCGCCGCTGCAGTCAGCGGCTCATAGCAAGGGGAATTTCTCCTAAACCGTACAGGTTTAGGAGATTTTTTTTTTACCTACAGGTAAGCCTTATTATAGGCTTACCTGTAGGTAAAAGTTAAAAAAAAAGACTATACAACCACTTTAAGGAAGGCTGGGCTCTCTCCAGGCATACTAGCCCTCAATCTATGATAATCTACTATGGAGGCTCTCAAAATGTATAGAGTTAGGATTGCAGATAACACTGGGGTGCCTTGTTGCGGCCTCTGCAGCTTATGCATGTATTTACAAATGTGTGCAAACTACACCCCTGTTTTTAACGTGGACTGTTAGACAGGACATTTCAGCTTGTTGCAGGCTGGCTGGAAAGTTGAGCTGGGGATTTTTCTTTGTTTGACATTTACAATGTCATGCATGTTTTCAAACTTAAGTAACCTTCAATACATTAATATACACCATCAATATTTACTTCCTTTACCAGGATCAAAAGAAAAATAAAAAATTAGTCACCGTGCTACCAATACCTCCATTCCGACCCCTCTATCGATTCTCTAAGCTTTTATGACCCCCCCCCCCCCTTAACCTTCCTTGCGCTAAAGTATAAACACTCCCATACATGCACCGTGTCCGTTTGTATCATACACAAATATCTTATGTGTTCTTATTTCTCTCTATTCACTTTCTTACTTTCCGCTTCCCCTCATCCTTTTTTCTCCCTCCTCCTTTTCCCAGTCATATCTACCTACTCTTTAGGTACGATCTCTACTACCTGGTTACTCCCTTTATGGAGGGTACCCCATTTTATCTAACCAGGGCTTCCACATCTTTAAGAATTTGTCCAGGTTCCTAAGTCTAATAAATACCACTTTTTCCCTCCATATTGTAGTATCCATCACTTTGGTCCATTCTTCTGATGTCGGGGGCCTCACTGATTGCCAGTTCTGGGCTATTATCGTCCGTGCTTGGAATAAACATCCTATTACTGCAATTTTACTGTTTACAGGCACACTATTTCCCACTATTTTCCCCAGCAAACATATAATACCATCCAAATCCAAATTAAGCCCAAAAGTACGGTAAATATCCTCCAGTATCTCTGTCCAGTACCTAAATAGCTTTGGGTACCTCCACATCATGTGAATCAAATCACCTGTTCCTTGACAGCTTGGGCATTTATCTTCAGCTTTATATCCATATCGGAAGAGCTTCTTTGGAGTGTAATAAACTCTATGTAACAGAAATACCCTGTTTCCCCGAAAATAAGACCTAGCGTGATTGTCGGTGATGGCTACAATATAAGCCCTACCCCCCAAATAAGCCCTAGTTAAAGTCCTTGTAGGTCTTATTTTCAGGGTAGGGCTTATTTTCGGGGAAACAGGGTAGGGCTTATTTGGGGGTAGGGCTTATATTGTAGCCATCACCGACAATCACGCTAGGTCTTATTTTCGGGGAAACAGGGTAGTTGTGACATTTTCTATGAGGGGGAGACTGATACCTGGCTGGGAGCTAAATTCCAGTATTCCTCTCCACTGTCCTGCTGTTATTTTTTTCCCCCAGATCCTCTTCCCATCTATTTTAATTTTTGGACAGTCTTTCCTCAGTAATGATTTTACTACATATCTGTTCATTTATCTCCGATATTAAGTCCTTGGAGGATACTGTCTTAACTATTTTATGCATAAGGGGTACTTTACACCATTCCACTATTTGTGTTTTAAAATGGGCCTTTAAGGCGCGTCTAATTTGAAGGTATCAATAGAATGAGTGGTTTGGGATACCGTACTTGCTCCTCAACTCAGCAAATGACTTCAAAGTACTCCCTTCATATAGTTGAATGAGTTTTCCGATACCACAAACCTCCCACTCTTTTATTTTACCCATGGGAACCAAGTCTGGAAGATATTTGTTATCCCAAATTGGGGTATATTCTGTTAGCCCCCTGTATCCCATTACTGTTTTGGCTGCCTGCCATACTTTTGTGATTAATTTTAATGTAGGGCACCCAAGAGGAAGAGAATCTGCTTCCAGTTCTTCCACCAAACTATTGTGGAGGGCTCAGTGCACCATCATCTGTACATTTTTATTACCCTCCCCTAATATATTACATCCCCTCAGGTGCTGCAACTGGGCAGCCAAAAAGTAACTGCGAGGGTGTGGGACTGCCGCTCCTCCCTCTTTTATTGGTAACTGTAATGTCTGTAGGCCAGTACGAGCCTGACCTTTCTTCCAAATGAATTCCCTAAACAATGTTTCAATTTTCTTAAACCATTCCATTCTAATCCAGACTGGGGAATTATGTAACTGGTACAAAAGTTGGGGCATCCAGATCATTTTGATCAAATTAATTCTTCCAGCTGCTGAGAGGGGAAGGCTACTCCAGATGTTGCACTTACGTTTGAATCTAAGCAGCATGGGAGCAAGATTATCCTCAATGTACTGATTTGGGTCCCTTGTTAACCATACTCCTAAATACTTCATCCTATCCACCACCCTTAATTGCTCAATCGAAGATGGAAAAGTGTTTATTGTGTCTACAGGCATCAGAGCTGATTTCTCCCAGTTATTACCAGGCCTGAAAACTTCCCAAAGTCCTCCACAATGTTCATAGCCGCCACTAAGGATGAGTCTGTATCTCCCAAAAAGAGCAGGATATCGTCTGCATATAATGCGATCCTTTCATCCCCCCACTCTCTTTTAAATCCCTGTATCCCCCTTGCAGATCTAATCGCAATTGCTAGTGGCTCTATTGCCAAGGTGAATAACAGGGGTGACAGGGGACATCCCTGTCATGTTCCCCTCTCAAGCTGAATCGGCTCAGAGTATGTGTTATTGATCCTTATCCTGGCACTTGGCGTCTTATAAAGTGCTTTTACCCAGCCTATAAAAATAGGTCCGAACCAAAATACCTCCAGAGCCCGCCACAAATAGTCCCACTCCAGGCTATCGAATGCCTTGGCGGCATTCAAGGAGACAACAACTCGTGAACCCATATTTACCGTCGGGATCTGAAGCTTCAAGTACACCCGCCTTACATTGATATTAGTGGATCTATTGGGGATAAACCCGGATTGATCTGGGTGTATAAGCTTTTGTATATATTTATGCACCCTGGCCGCCAGCACTCTTGCCAATATTTTAGCATCTGAGCATAGTAGTGATATTGGTCTATAGGATGAAGTATCCATTTGATCTTTCCCATCTTTTGGGAGGACCACTATTGTGGCTCCTGTCACTGAGGAGGGCATCCTCCCCCTTGCAGCCACCTCCCCTAACATCCTCAATAACTCTGGAAGCATCACCTCCCCATACCGCCTATAAATTTCTGTAGGGAGGCCATCTGGACCAGGAGACTCCTCGTTAGCCATCCCTGCCACTGCGCGTTGCAATTCCTCCAGAGTTATGGAGGCCTCTATTATCCTTTTCCCCTTCTGAAAGAGCTGGTATCTCAATCCCCCCAAAAATGCAATCCATTTCTTTTGCCACTTCTCCCAACCTAGATTTATATAGATTTGCATAGTACTGTCTAAATGAGTCCAGTATTTCAGGAGTGCGAGAGGTAACTTCTCCCCCTGGCATCCCAACTGTTGCAATTACTGATGGGGAGTTATTGGTCTTCACTAGCCGGGCCAACATACGGCCTGCGCACTCCCCCTCAGAAAAGGCACATTGACTCTGAAAAAGACGCTTGTTCTCTGGCTTTCTAGTAATAATATTTTGATATTTTTATTGACTTTTAAGCCACCTCGCTTGTTTTTCAGGGGTTGGGTCTATCACATATTGTTTTTTAGACTCCACAGCTTCCCTCCCAGTGGTCTCCTCCCATTCCCTGGACCTCCTTTTAATTTTTGCAACCTGCTGTATTAATAACCCTCTGAGAAAGGCCTTCAGGGTATCCCACACTATCCCAGCTCTTGCAGAACCCTTATTCAGAGTTACAAATTCCTTTAATTTTAATATTACCTCTGTTGGTTCCCCATTAACTCCAGCCAAAATGGGCTTATGCTCCATGCTCTCGGGGGATTTTGACCTTCAAGCTGTATTGCCAATATTAATGGTGAATGGTCTGACACTCCCCTCTTAGCGTATACAATACTCTTTATCAACTGTACCATTTCCCATTTCCAAAAGCCATGTCTATTCTTGATAATGTTGCATATGAGCTGGAGAGGCATGAATATTGCTGCATCATTGGATTCCAGGTTCTCCAAACATCACACAATCCCAGCTCTTCCATAAGTTGAGCTAACCGTCCCTCAGAAACTTTGTCAGATTGTTTCCCCAGTGGAAATCTATCTTTTCTCTTATCAAGAACTGCGTTAAAGTCCCACACCACTATGACCGGTATGTCCTCCTTATCTTCTAAATATTCTGCCAATTTATATAAAAGCTCCGTCTTAAAAGGAGGTGGAATATAAAGATTGGCCACAATGTATGATTTGTTTTCTATCTGACAATGTAAAAACACATACCACCCTTCTGTATCTATCTTGACTTCCTTACAGGAGAAACACACACCAGTTCTTATTATTGTGCTCACTCCCCTAGAATATGAGGAGTGCACCGAATGGTATTTGAACCAAAATTTCTTACCATACAGGCCTACAATCGTGTCTCTCATTAGGTGCGTCTCCTGTAGGCAGACCAAATCTATCCGACCTTTTTCAAGTGTGGAAAAAACTGCCGTTTTTTTTACCGGGTTACCAAGCCCCCTGACATTTCAGGAGGCTATGTTAAGTACACTAAATTGCATCCAGGGGGTCTTTATAATGTTCCTGAGATAATGAAGGGCGAGGACAGGGAGCAGATGCATTATACCCCTTCCTTAATGAGAGAACACACCAAACTATTAACATTTCACCGTTTTCTATTCTTACATAAGTGTCATTTACCCATACTTGTACTTTAAAAAAATATGTTATTGTGCTTATCCCATTTTGTGTTGATACACAGCATACTTTCTTTGTGTCTTTGTGCATTTTCTTTATATCTTTATCCCCATCCTGTATATACCTTTTTATACAAATAATATTGTACCTCCCCTTCCCACCCACCTCCCATCCCCATGCCCATCTCCCCCCCTCCCAACCACCCCCCCCCCCACGCTCTCAGTCCCCCCCCCCCCTTGTATTTGCCTACCTAGGCTACCCCCAGGGGTTTTATACATGACCATTCCCCAAACTACTCCCCATTCCTCCCCCTCATACCACCCCAGTGTTATGGGTTGTGTTGTTTTATTAATAACCCATTACCCTCCTCCCGCCAAAATCAAAACGATCAAAAACATTCCAACAGGTACACTACCTGCCACATACATTGTAATGCTATCATACATATACCCCCCCCCGCTAACCCCACAGTCCATCGTTTTTACACTTATGGCCCAGCAGTCTATAAATTCTTTTTATTTTCTTCAAGCCATCTTGCCGCCTCAGTCGGTGTATCAAAAAATTGGGTTCCCCCATCTACTATAATTCGCAGCCATGCAGGGTACATTAGGCCATACCTAATTTTATGCTTCTGCAGAGAATGTTTAACCTCAATAAACTCTGCTCTTCGCTTTTGTACTTTTGGGGAGTAATCTGGATAAACACCTAACACCTTTAAAAAAAATATTCCCCATCTCCCTGGCTCTTCTTAGAAGGGTCTCTTTATCCTTATAGTTGAGGAATTTTAGGAGGATTGACCGGGGATGCCCACCCGATGGCGGTGTCCTAACGGGGACTCTGTGGGCTCTCTGTATTGAAAACTGTGATTTCCCCAAATGTCTCTTTAAGCCATTTCTCTAAGAACTCAACAGGCTGGGGACCTTCAACCACCTCTAGGAATCCTACCACTCGCACGTTGCTCCTACGTGCCCTGTTCTCAAATTCGTCCAATTTTGAAGCCTGCAGCCCCATTAGTTCTCTCATTACTTTAATTTCCTGTTTTAGGGGGAAAAAGTCATCTTCAATTAAACTCAGTCTCTCCTCTAGGGCTCTTGTCCTTTCCCCCACTTTCTTCAAATCCTGGCTCATAACAAGCAGTTACTCCTTAATTCCCCCAATTTGTTCACATAAACTATTCAGTGAGCATTTACATGCATTTACGGCCCTAAGTATCTCCTTCAATTTTGCATCTGGTTCTTCCTGTAATACTGGAGCTGTATGAAGGGTCGGTTCAGTAGGAGGTGCCAAAATCTCACTTTCTGCCGCCCTGTTACCTGACATTTTTGTACCCATTGATACTGTGGCTTTCTGACCCTGACCTTGGCTCTTTCTGTCCTGAGAGGGTCCTGATTGGGCATTTACACTTAACTGCGGAGGCCCTTTGTTAGGTGACTTTCCAGGAGTATGGGCAAACCTCTAACCTCTCCAATTTAGCTACTGCACTGCAGCCTGGTTTCCCTTTTCCTTTACTGAATGTGTCACCAGGGATCCCGTATTCTCTTGCTGTGCCTGCTCCTCTCCCTTCTTTCTAGTCATACTGTTTGCCTTAAAAAAAAAAGAAAAGAAAAAAAGGAGGGAGCAGGGGGCCGGGAGAAGGAGAAGCAAAAGAAAAAGAAAAAAAAAAAAAAAAAAAAAAACAACCCTCAAGAGCCTGAGAGTAAAAAAACACTAGACACCATGTGCATCTAAACGTCCAAGTAATGAAGCAAAAGTTCAAGCGTTAGTTCACTTAGGATATCATAGCACAGTACACTGTAGCTTATTGTCCTAGCTAGCCATAAGCAACACCTTCAAAATTAACCACTCAGCGCCTTTTAGGTGCAAAAAAATTCTCAGAGCACTGTCCGCAGGTATTGTGTATCTACGCCATTATATAGTGTCCTGGGCAGCGCTGTGTCTTGGCCTAGGCCGAAAAGGCCTAGGCCTAGGGCGGCACTTTGCGGGGGGGGCGGCAGCCTTTTTGCCAACCCCCCCGCACGAAAACCCCCCCCACCCGTCCTCCCCACGTCCCGCTCCCATACAGCCTGTCAAGGCCGGCTCCCTCTCAGCTACAGCCTCCTGCGGCTTGCCTTGCTATGTATCATCATGGGCACTCACTCATACTTGGCCGGGGGGGGGGGGAGCAACTGCCGCTCCCATAAAACGGACCATGACTCAGTGCGGCGTCAGTATCATTGGCCAATGGCCATACGGTGGTGCACACACATAGCACTGGTGGAGGCGGAGCCTGAAGCTCCGCCTACCCACCTCCACGCGACATCATTGCATGCTCTCCAGCTCAGGGCGGGGAGTCTGGACAGGTCTCTCTGACCAGAGGAGGAGGAACGAGAGAGAGGAGGACGACGGCTGCGGGAACAGGTACACAGATTGATGAGAGTGAGTGAATAGATATTTATTGAAACAGTCTGGAGTCAGGACCAATTTAAAAACTTGTTTACCCAGGCAGCTTTAGTAATGCAGCCACTGTGCCAACAAACGCTGCCACTGTGCCCATCAATTGCCGCCACTGTGCCCATCAATTGCCGCCACTGTGCCAACAAATGCTGCCACTGTGCCTATCAATTGCCACCACTGTGCCAACAAACGCTGCCACTGTGCCCATCAATTGCCACCACTGTGTCAACAAACGCTGCCACTGTGCCCATCAATTGCCACCACTGTGTCAACAAACGCTGCCACTGTGCCCATCAATTGCCACCACTGTGCAAACCAACGCTGCCACTGTGCCATCAAACGCAGCCACTGTGCCCATCAAATGCTGCCACTGTGCCCATCAATTGCCACCACTGTGCCATCAAACGCAGCCACTGTGCCCATCAAATGCAGCTTCTGTGCCCATCAATTGCAGCCACTGTGCCATCAAATGCAGCCACTGTGCCCATCAAATGCAGCCACTGTGCCCATCAAATGCTGCCACTGTGCCCATCAATTGCCGCCACTGTACCATCAAACGCAAGCACTGTGCCCATCAATTGCCACCCCTGTTCCCATCAAACGCTCCCACTGTGCCCATCAATTGCCGCCACTGTGCCATCAAACGTAGCCACTGTGCCATCAAACGCAGCCACTGTGCCCATCAAACGCAGCTACTGTGCCCATCAATTGCAGCCACTGTGCCATCAAACGCAGCCACTGTGCCCATCAAACGCAGCCACTGTGCCCATCAATTGCCACCATTGTGCCATCAAATGCAGCTACTGTGCCCATCAATTGCAGCCACTGTGCCATCAAATGCAGCCACTGTGCCCATCAAATGCAGCCACTGTGCCCATCAAATGCAGCCACTGTGCCCATCAATTGCTGCCACTGTACCATCAAACTCAGCCCCTGTGCCCATCAATTGCCACCACTGTTCCCATCAAACGCAGCCACTGTGCCTACAAATGCTGCCACTGTGCCTACAAATGCTGCCACTGTGCCCATCAATTGCCGCCACTGTGCCATCAAACGCAGCCACTGTGCCCATCAAACGCAGCCACTGTGCCCATCAATTGCAGCCACTGTGCCCATCAAACGCAGCCACTGTACCATCAAACGCAGCCACTGTGCCCATCAATTGCCACCACTGTTCCCATCAAACGCACCCACTGTGCCTACAAACGCAGCCACTGTACCCATCAGCTAAAAGAGAAAGGGGTGTGGTTTACAGATGACGGGGCATGTCTTAAATAGGAAGGGGTGTGGCCTTGACAGGAATGGGTGGGTCGTATTTAAATTAGGGGGTGCATGATTTTAGTCAGGCCTAGGGCAGCACAAAACCTAAATACACCACTGGTCCTGGGTACCAAGAAATCTCTAAGGCAAAACAGCCCTGACATCCGAGGGTCTCCGGGTACAGGTGGTGAGTACACACATGTGTTTTGGATATGATAAAGTCACTCACCAATCAGTTGACATCCCCCCATCACTCCAGTTTGCATTGCACATCACTTGCATGTCACCTGTATGTCACCAACTTCTCCCACCTTTCTTCACTGGTGCCTTCGGTAGGGATCCACGGTTTCGGATTCCCTCAGGGAGTTCCCTCACGGCTTGGCAGCGTCATCCTCTCTCTCCCCCGTCCTACCGCTCCCTCAGCACGTCAGCACGTCTGACATAGAAGTAGGAAGTTGCGGTCGTCTTACCCTGCTCCTCCTATCCTTCACAGCCCGGGTGACCGCCGCTCCGTCCACTCCCGCAGTCACCGGCCACTGCAGCCAGCGGCCAGCTGCGGCCAGCCCCGCTTTATCAGGGGGAAGCAGGGGGGGAAACAGGAGAGACAGAGGAGAGGCACACGCATCCTTCTCTCCTCTCACCACACACTCTCACATCCAGTCAGTGGTCACGCCCCCAGGCAGCTTTCTGTCTGGGTTTCTGGCTGCCTCACACCCGGACACCAGGGAACCCTCAAAAAATTTTCCAACACCCCCATGAAAGCTTAATCAGAATCTAGCATCTATTACATGTATCAGAATGTCACTTATCTTTACATATTTGTAGTTGTTTGGATGCAATCAGCCCTAGTTACAAGGGACATGTTTGTCTCTGGGGAGGGATACAGAACCTCCACTGCCGCAGTTTCCGATACTCTGCTCATAGTTCTGGCTTCTGGAGCCCTCTTAGGACTGTTCACTCTGACAGACCAATGTATTGGAGAGGAGCTGTGAGAGTGTGTGGGAAGAGGAAGTGTTTGGGGTCGTTATCATGTTGGAATATTGCCCTGCTGCCCAGTCTCCGAAGGGAGGGGATCATGCTCTGCTTCAGTATGTCACAGTACATGTTGGCATTCATGGTTCCCGCAATGAACTGTAGCTTCCCAGTACCGGCAGCACTCATGCAGTCCCAGACCATGATCATCTAAGAAAGACATCATCTGGGGTTGACCACCCCACCCCAGATGATGTCTTCTTAGATGAAACGCGTTGGATCGAGCCTACTGATTCCATAGCTTTACCAGTCCAGTTATACAAGCGCTTGTTGTTGTACTCAAATGTGAGTGTTTTCTGTTACTTTTTAAATAAATTTCCTGTTAAGCGGATTCACACTATGTGGGATTTTTATTTAATTTATGGCTAAACATCTGTGAACCCATGCTACGGATTCTATTTCTGAGGTTCTGCTCTTGAGATTTGTGTCCCCCGGGGGAAAGTGTGATTATCAACTTCTGGTGTCCAAACATCTCCAAACGCTGACGTTCCCAACACTTGGTGCATTGTTACCACAAAGCTTTGACAACTCATTTGGCATATGCCTTATTGAGTCCATATGTTCCGGTAAGCCTCAGTTTTATCTGTGGTGGTTTCTCTCATTATCTTCATGCACCATTGCAATTATATTAGGAGGTTGATATCTATTCACCGGGATCAACACTTCAACATTTTTTTGTCACAAACTGTTTTTCACTTATTGTTTTTGACTATTTTTCAATCTTTCAATCACTCTTTACAGTGAGGACTCTCAATGTCAATAATTTTGCACTTTATATTTTTGTGTATATTTAAGTATATTCTGCACATATTTGGAATGTTCAAATATTAGTCATTTATATATGTTTAACACAATTCTTATTTAGCGCTGCACTTTTTTATATATTGTATGCATGTGATTAACCAAACATATTTATATATCTGAGTATGTAATTTATTATCCTACATTGATGTGAACATCTGATAATTCATACAATTAATTACTAATAATTTTCCTATGTACATATACCTAAAAAAAGTGAACACTAATGCCCCGTACACACGGTCGGACATTGATCGGACATTCCGACAACAAAATCCTAGGATTTTTTCCGACGGATGTTGGCTCAAACTTGTTTTGCGTACACACGGTCGCACAAAGTTGTCAGAATTTCCGATCGCCAAGAACGCGGTGACGTAAACCACGTACAACGAGACTAGAAAAGGTCAGTTCAGAACCAAGCGCGGCACCCTTTGGGCTCCTTTTGCTAATCTCGTGTTAGTAAAAGTTTGGTGAGAGACGATTCGCACTTTTTCAGACTCGTGGTTTTCAGATCGTTTTCTGCTGTTCAGTTTGTGCTTGTGGGTTTGTATCTGCTCTTCAGTGCGTACAAGCAAGCTACGCGTGACTTGTCATTGTGTTCTTGTTCGTTCGTTACTGTTTTTCAGGTCGCTCTTCACAGGCCTTGCTGTTCTTCAGTGCGTTCTGTTACTTCGTTCTGAGCAGCCGACCATTTTCTAGCCATGTTGCGTATACGTATTCCTCGTAGAGTTCGTCCTGTGCGGGGGCTTGGTGTTGGGGTCCTGACCTTGATACAAGTCCAGTCCATGAACAGTGTGGGGAGGAGTTCATGGACCAAGAATTGGTTGCTTCAGCGTGACCAGTTCTGTCATATGCCTTTGCTCCGTGAGATCCGTGAGAATAATCCTGATGATTTCAGGAACTTTCCCCCGGATGACGGACCCCGTATTTCACCGTTTGTTGGCTTTGCTGACCCCCTATATCAGCAGGCAGGATACCTGCATGAGGCAAGCCATCACTCCGGAGCAGAGGCTCGTCGCTACCCTGCGGTACTTGGCGACGGGAAGAAGCCTGCAGGACTTGAAGTTCTCGACAGGCATCTCCCCCCAGGCCCCGGGGGATCATTATCCCAGAGACCTGTTCTGCCATCATACAGGTCCTGCAGAAGGAGTATATTAAGGTAAGATTTTTATCCTTTAATATCACATTTTATTGTATTTATTGTTTGATAATATATTGTATTTCTTTCGTCATTCCCTAATTACCATGATTGTAATATGCTGTGAATGTCCCCTTTGTCCTCATGCATGCTGGATTTTTATGTAATTATTATTTTGCTCCTTCATACATATTTGCCTTCACTTACCTCCCCAGCATGGTCTCCTGGCCCTATATCCACCTCATGTAGTCACGTAACAATGTATTTTGTCAGATCCATAGTAGTGCTTTACCCCAAACACCCCCTAAAATGTTTTAAAATGTGATTGGTGTTTTAAATTCAGGCAGAGTGCAAGAGGCTTTTTTGGGGGGGTCCCCAAATCATTTTTAACCCTCCCTCCCCCCAACTGCTAAGTCAGCTGATAACAATTCCCTATCTATCCTCAATCATCTATCTGCTGACTTTACAAAACCCATACACACTATACCCACCTCTTTGTGGGTCAGATTTATGGATGAATTCCCCAAAGCATGTAGTGCAAGGGCCTGCCTGTATACTTTCAAATGGTACTGTTTAAAGTTTTTTTATCCTATTATTATCTTGATAGGTAATAGCAGAATTTCCAAATGTGCTCAAATGTGTACAGTGTGTATTTATATCTTTGTATTATGACACTTCTTACCTGTCCAGTGGGCTGCCAATAGTGTAACTAAGGAGGGGCTGTTCAAAGTAATACCCATTATTTAGGCATTCATCTCTCAATGAAGTGGAGAGGGTTACCTGTCCAAGAGTTCCCCCCCTATAATGTTAGAAATGGCCCATGAGAGGGGGTGGGGGAGGGGGAATCTGATAGGTGTACCTTATACTTTGGTGTTTAAAAATTCCCATTAATAAATGTTATCTTGATGCTAGCCAAGAATGTTTGTGTCTAATCTGCTTTCCATGTTTAATGTGCAAAAAGACCAATTTTTTTGTTTCCTCCACAGTTTCCTTCCACGCCACAGGAATGGCAGACTGTGGCCTCCCACTTTGCCCAGCGGTGGTACTTTCCTAACTGCGGAGGGGCAATTGATGGGAAACATGTCCACATCGTCCCACCACCCAACTCGGGGTCATACTATTATAATTATAAAGGGTTCAATAGTATTGTGATGTTGGCGGTGGTGTCGGCTAATTATGAGTTCCTGTATGTGGACGTGGGGAAGAATGGCCGGATGTCCGATGGTGGAGTCATCGCCCAGACGGAGTTTTACAGGCGTCTCCAGAATGGCAGCTTGGACTTGCCACCTCCAGAAGACAATGTGGAAGGACTCCCATTCGTCTTCATTGCAGATGAAGCCTTTGCGCTGGGGGACCACCTTATGCGGCCATTCCCGATGAGGACCCTCACCCCGGACCAGAGGGTTTTTAATTACCGGCTGGCCAGAGCCAGAAGAGTGGCGGAGAACACATTTGGAATCATGGCCAGCCGGTTCCGCCTATTTCTTACACCAATCCATATGGCGGAGTATAAACTGAATCATATAATCCTGGCGTGCTGTGTTCTACATAACTTTTTACGGCAACATTCTGCCAACTATGCTGGCTCAGTTGGGCCTGAAGCCGGAATTATAAATAAAACAACCCTGATGGCGCTTGAAAGTGGCCGTCCTGGCTTGCCCTCCCTGAGTGCCCGTGATGTCCGGCTAAGATACCTTGAGTTCTTTGCGGGTAGGGGGGCCATTAATATGCCAGACAATTTGTGAAACCTTGATCAAATTAAAAAAAAAAATTAAGCAAATCTTTGGTGACATTTAATGCTTGTGTTTGTTTTAGCTGACCCTGACCGAAATGTGGTGAGTCCTGAAAATGGCGTGATTGAGTAACCTTACAAAGCACTGTTGGGTGTTATTTACTAAAGGCAAAGACACTTTGCACTACAAGTGCACTTGAAAATGCACTGAAGCTGCACTTGTAGTGCAAAGTGGATTTGTCCTTAGGAAATAACACCCATTGTCACAGAAAGCAGCAATTACATCACCACAAAAGTGTTGTAGCATTGAGACAATAATCCACACATTCTTGATTAACAATCTTTTTAATACCTGCACAATCACATGTGCATTTAGAAAAGGTTTTTAAAACAAACCAACATGTTTGTTGTATAACAATTTTTGTGGTGGCATTATCAAAAATAGAAATGTCCATTTAAGATAAAACAAGCATGTTTCAAAACAACAAGAAAGACACAAATCTTGAACTTACAAAGTTCACATCAGGTAGAACTTGAAGGCAATATCAGACATTGCACACCAATTTACGAATGTCAACATGTGCTAGCTGCCATCACGGGGGATCAAGGGACGTGTTTTGGGGGAACAACCCCTTCCTCTCAGCTACTTTATTATTGAGGAAGGGGTTGCACCCCCAAAACACGTCCATTGATCTCCCGTGATGGCAGATAGCACATATTGACACACTGTGTGCATCCTCAAAATTTGGCTTTTCTCAAAATCGCTAAAACATTTTTAACATTGTAGCACACAAAAAAACAAAGGGATTTGGAGGGGTTTTAAACTCTCCCCAAAACATCAATGATGTTATTATTTTTTTTGAATAACATCATTGATGTTTTTCTTGAGGTTTTCCAATGCTAAATTACACCCCATGATCTCCCCGATCAGGATCTGTGCACTTTCCAAGGTGAAATGCCCTGGATCCACAACACCACAATCACCTAAAAAGATAGAAACCAAAAAAAACATATATTATAAATATGCCGGCATCCATCTCTTAACTGAGCCTGTGGTCGCAGATACTCACCTGTTGTGGTGACTAGTTCCACCACGTCTTCCTCCTC
Source organism: Aquarana catesbeiana (assembly GCF_042186555.1). NCBI lineage: Eukaryota > Metazoa > Chordata > Amphibia > Anura > Ranidae > Aquarana > Aquarana catesbeiana. The sequence goes on along the minus strand of NC_133332.1, from coordinate 167,280,433 downwards.
CTGCTCTTCTTGTGTTGGGGATATTTCCCCTTCTTCCCGAGGTGGGGGGTCTCTGGTCTCCTCGGATGAGGGGTGTCCTCCGAGTCTTTTCTCCCCTATGTGAAAAAAAAAAGGTATACTTAGCACACAGATATTTGATGGCAGAACTATAAATATGAAACATTGCTTGGAAGTGGGGTAAAATTGTCTGTTTTGCCAGAGTTCCAAGATGTAGAATTTTGAGTGTCCTTTGTCAAGCTTCAATACTTTACCTGTTTGGTACAAACTTCACAGATGGAGACACCCCTATAGTATACACTGGAGCACCTATGTGGGCCCCCTAATAAAAAGGGTGTTCTTGTGTCCCACACTAGTGCTCCAGCGTCCAGATGTGTAAACAGCTGCTGAGTGTCCTCTCCTTACACAGAATCTAGTTTGCATTTCATTCTAGTAACAAACCCATCTGCACAACCAAATTATTTTCATACAAGTAGGCCCTAAAAAATGTGAGCAAAAGCATATGGCCAAAACAATGGTGTTTTTTAGGCCAAAAGAAAAATGTTTGATACGAACGAATAATGTACCCTTGAACATGAAAGTTGCCATTTTAAACTGTACAACACTTAAGAAAAGCACATGGAGCAGCACGAACGTAATAAAGACAAAAAGAATAGGAACACAGCACAACTACTTACTTTTTTGCAGCACTCTCTGGATCTTTCTGTACTGCTCATGTTCTCGTAATTTCAGGTCTGACTACCGCTTCCTGAGCTGATCTTTCGATCTACGTACCCCGAAATTCCGGTGCAGACTCTTGACCACTTTCGCCATGATCTTGGCTTTTCTGACATTGGGGTTGGGGTAAGGTCCATACTTCCCGTCATAGTCGGCCTTCTTCAGTATGTCGACCATCTCCAACATCTCCCCCAAGGACATATTTGAGGCCTTAAATCTTCTCCTTCTGGATCCAGACGTTTCCGGATCCGGGCTTTCCTCCTCCTCGTTGGTATAATTAGCACGCACCTGCTGTGTCTCCGCCATGTGCTCTTCCCCCAGTGCGCCGAACGAAAAGGGGCGGGGAATAGACTAGAAAGAACGTCAGGGGCGGGTGGAGTTACACGCATGCGCAGTGTGTATAAAGCATAACACGCGTGCGTAGTACGTACAATCTGTGAGCGGAGGAAGGAGCATCAGAGGCGCCGATCGTGAGAACGAAGGTAAGATCTAAACTTGGGACTATACTGCTTCTAAATTGAAGCCTATATTGTAACAAGATTAGGAGAGTTTGGCCTGACATTAGGGTTTGTCTTGTGTTGTGTCTTGCAGAGAAAATGGATGGCTTCAACGACCACAATTTCCTCCCCCTGTTCATAGACAAATACAGGGAGCTGCCCTGTCTGTGGCAGGTGAGACACCCTCATTACAACAATAAACAAAAGAGGCAGACAGCGCTGGAGAAACTGCTGGAGTTGGTGACGCCGGTGGTCCCCACGGAAACCATCCCCTATTTAAAAACCAAAATTGGTGGCCTGAGGAGCACTTATCTTAGGAGGAAGGTCATGGATTCTCAGAGGTCCGGAGCTGCAGCAGATGATGTTTATGTCCCCAGGCTGTGGTACTATGAGAGACTGCGATTTCTGTCAGACCAGACTGAAGTCCCTCTCTACTCTTCCTTCCACTCTTCCTTTCACCCCAGCTGAGGCTTCCGATGTCCAACCTGGGCCTTCCAGCCAGGGAGAAGTGGAGGAGCCCAGCTTGAGCCAGGTATAGCATTCTTCTACAGATTTCTGGTCAATAAAGAAATGATCTTTACTAGATGTCATTATTGATCACTAATTGCTGATTGAAAAAAGTGTTTGACATATCAATAGACAGTAGTGGGCACCAAAAATTGGGACAAGAATGAAAAATGCTGGGCTCAGAAGGATAGTCTGTTATATTTGTTAACATTCAATTTGCAACAGCAGGAGGTGAAAATTGTGTGTGATTGATGAATAAAAAACTAAAACTATGTCCCTTTTTCATACACAGGAAGACCTCAGCCAGGAGGAGGCTGTGGAATGTGGCAGCCAGGAGGAGGCGGGGCTAAGTTGCAGCCAGGAGGAGGCAGGGCTAAGTGTCAGCCAGGAGAAGCCTGGGACAAGTCGAAGCCTGACCGAATCGCAGGTTCCTCCCCTCTGCCTTCCATACAAAAGAGCGAGGAAGGCGACTCACATGCAGGATTCAGCGCTCAGGCTCATTCAGGATGCTCTGCGTCCCTCAGAGCCTTACCCACTCCTGAAGAGGCCTTTGCCTGCATGGCTGCCACAAAACTGCAGGGCATGCAGGAGGGTCAACGCAAACTATGTGAGGACCTTCTTTATAAAGTCCTAAGTAAGGGGGTGAGTGGTGAACTAACACCCAATACCCAGTGAGTTGGCCCCTCCTCCTCCTCCTACTGCTGCTGCCACAACTCCACCACCAGAGCCACAGTGTGGAAGGAAGCGTGGAAGGAAGACCAGAGAGTGATTGGCCTGGGTTCAGTCTGGTCTGACAAAAGATGCAGTCTCTTGTATGACCACAGCCTGGGGACACAGATGTCATCTGCTGCTTTCCGGATCTCTGGGACTTCTGGACCAGACTGCACTCCCTTATATATGGACTCCTCAGGCCACCAATTTTGCTTGAAAATAATTGATGTGTGCCCTGGGGGACAAAGGCTTCACCCATTTCTGCTATTTCTCCAGCGTTGCCTCCCTCTTTGTTTAGTTGTGAGCCCTTAATAAATGAAATTTGTGTTCAATTATACTCTCCTATGTGTGTTTGCATTCAAAAAGGTTTGTGAGGAGGCAGGTACATTTCAAAATACAATGTGAAATTAACAAGGGACACCAACACCAAGCAATCTCCTACAGATTATAAATAATACAAGATATCAATGGTGTTGTGGTAACTTGACACACAAAACACACACAAAAATATTATAGAGTAAAACACAACAAAAACAACAATAAAAACACAGCCTTGAAAAAAAACAAACCCCCCAAAAAATACAAAAACCAGCCAGGAAGAAAACAAAAAAAAATTACAAACGAAAAACTAATTTGGTCAGATGTGACAAATCTAAATATATTGAGGGAATCCCAATAAATAATAAAGAAATAAGTTTGTGAGAAGTCTGTGTGAATATGAGCAGCAAAACTACTTCATTCTTCTCACATTATAAAGAAGAAGAGAGTGTGCTGTATTAAACAATTTTTGACATTGCAGCCTGACGAAAGTGCTGTATCCATTCCGAACGCTAATTTTACCCGACCGAGCTGTTCCGTCTCGGAATTTCTTCTGAGCATGCGTGGCACTTTGTGCGTCGGAACTGGCCACACATGGTCGGAATTGACGCGATCGGATTTTGTTGTTGGAAAATTTTATAGCCTGCTCTCAAACTTTGTGTGTCGGAAAATCCGATGGAAAATGTCCGATGGAGCCCACACACGGTCGGAATATCCGACAACATGCTCCGATCGGACATTTTCCATCGGAAAATCGGACCGTGTGTATGGGGTATAACTGTGCAATAACTTAAGTCCATTCATGTGAAAAAACATTAAAATTGATAAATTCTTCTTCCATGCCACACATCTAAAGAGAGCAGATCCCCCATAATTTTGAGCCCCCAGATCAGAATGTAATACAGCGCTTCAGCAACTGCCACACTAAGTATCACAGACAGTGCAAGCAGATCTCACAGATAAAAATCCATATAAGCACTTCAAGGAGAAACAGAACTCACAATAGTGAAATACCATCAAGAATTTTTATTTAAAAAACAAAAAAGTAGCTGACTGACATAAAAGCATACAGGCCGTCCCAACTTTCCCATCCCTCAAAGTCTGTTGGTGTACATCTCACTACTTTTACAATCCTATTGTAAGGTCTTTTACAATTACAAGGTCTTTTACAATCCTATTGTCTATAGTGTATGCTAAAAAAATGCCGTGCGCCAGTAAAGTGTTCGGGTTTGGCTTGAGGAAAAGGTGGCAACCCTATGTACAGATCCAGCCATGTTCACACAGAGAGCAGCAATTCTTTGTGTACTGTGTACCATGGATGTACAGGAGAAACAACACAGTTAGGATTAGGACAGAGTAATTGAAGCTTGGAGAACAGTGGCAACAGCTTCTGCCCCTATATGTGCAGTATATGGACTTCAATCAGCCTTTAAAAAAAACAGTAAACCTCTGAGTTATTGATGCATATGATTTGCCTTGCTCTTGTTATTGTATGTATGTAGTTGTCATTAGTCATGTAATTTTAATAGTTTTTTCCTGCTAGACCAGACAGCTGGCTTTCTTTCTTCTGGCAGTGTTACACACATAATACGGCCTTGTAGTACTCTGTCAGATGATGTGTTGACATAGTGTGTTATGCCTTTATTATTCTCTGGATTATCCAGAATACAATGATTAATTTACCCTGCAGGGGCTGTGCAAGAAAAACTGTGTGCCTGTCCACTTACTAACATAAGGATACAACTAGTGAACTTCTATGACTAGAACTATCGGTACTTTTTTTTAGTAAGGTCTTCCTACAAGGGACATGACCTATACCAGTCAATATACTGTGCATCTGCCAACCTCACTGCAAATCCTTATGGTTGCTGTCAGCCCAACCTCCTTGAGCATCCTATAAATGTGCCATCATTCCTTTTTTCCTATTATAGTAAGGCGTGCCATATACCTAATATGCACCCTTACAAATATACACACCTAACTTGAGCTTAAAGTGTTACTAAACTCATTGCATTCATTATATCCGGTCTCCCACAGTACACAGAACATGAAAATGCAATTATTTCAGTAAAACTAAAATGCTAAATACCTTTTCTCATCAGCAGTATATAGCAGTCTTGTGACTTCTATCATTGTCTGGTTAAAGCTTGTAGGAGGACTTTTCATTCTACTTTGACTGTCCTACGAGGCTGCAGGACCCCTGACCCTCTGTCCAGACAGTGCTGATTGGCCCTGTGCTGATCACATGCACCCTCCCAAGAAAAAAAATCTCTCTAGCAATACACACCAAACTGAGCATGTGCAGAGGGCCCCCAAGGCTCTGTCTTATGAGGAGATATATTGGGGACAGTGGAAGAAGAGGTAGATCAGAGAAGACAGGATCAAACAGCCTTTTTACACAATGCAGAGGATTAGCCCATTGGGTTCCACAGTAAGTATAACAAGCATGCTTTACTGCATATACACACAGATTTTACTGTTGTGAAATTAGTAACACTTTAAAGCTGAACTTTTTTATTTTTATCTGCACAAGCAAGCTTCTATGAAGCTAGAGGGGAAAGAGGAGGAAAGATGGGATAGGGGAGGGTGGGCATAGTTGGCACTTTGCCTATGACAGGTCAATCAGCTTTTGTTACCCCTCCCAACAACAGCAGAGTATTACCACTGCAGGGGGGTATGTTGGGGGTAGCAGAGGACTAAAGATTTAAACAAACTGCACAGCAACTGCACAAGGGACACTTCAATGTAAGTACTGTTCTTCATGCTGATTTAAAAAAATAACTTTAGCTTTAACATTTTTTCTGTACAGCTTCAGCGATTTTTAGCTGTATTAAAGTATGTCCTATGTTGTGCAGGCAGCTGAATCCTGTAGAAATCTTCTGTGCAGAGATGCCATATACTCTTCCTTTCTCTGAACTTCTAATGCTGCAGGAATTAATAGCTCCAGGTCCTCTAGCAGAACAGCAGTGAAGATGGTCTGACAAAGACCTACCCAATTCTTCTTCACTGAAGAATCCGTAAATCGGAAGTGACGTCTGCGAGAATAGTGTTGCTAATGATGATGTCTTAAGCTTCTTAAGGGGGCAATATTTGTCATGTTATGTGATGTATTCTGTTGTGCACCGGAATATAAATTACAAATATATATCTATATCTATATAGGTATAGATATAGATATATATTTATATAAATATAAATTATAAATTATAAATGTGAGTGTATAGTTTAAAGGCTTTTAACAAATTGGTCATTTTAAATGGTATGCACATTGATGGCCATGTTCTGATTTCTTTAAGTGTTGATGGAGAGTGTAATCTTGGAGAGCTTAATACATACTGTGGTGGATCCTGTTTGATGCATCTGGAGAAGTCTTGAGTTGAAGAGGAATACCCCAGTTAAAGGGGAAAGCACAGTCAAACCTATAAAATGCATAGGTCAGTTTGTGAAGGTGAGCAGGTGGTGCATTTGCTGGGGGACAGCACATGGCGACCTGTTTTAAGAACTTACCTGCACAGTGGCATGAGAAAACTATTGGGGACTTTATTGATCTAAAAGACTGTGTGTGTATTTAAAGCACTGTATTAGTGATTAGGTTTTCAATATAAAGTTGGAATACATTTTTTTTTAATTGTAAGTATGAGAACATGGTGGAGGTTCTCACCACAAATGTGAGTATTTGTATTGTCCTGGAATTTTAAGGTCTCAAGAAATGAGATAGGCAGTCAGTACATCAGGACTGATCAGTTTTCAAATACTGTGTATGTACCATAGTTTGTAGATTCTAACTTTTATAACACAGATTAAATAATATACACCCATTTTAGTTATTTATTATTTTTACCAAAGAAATGTAGCAGAATACATTTTGACCTAATTTGTTTTTATTTCAATACATTTTCAATACATTCTTACGTAGTCTAGACGTAACGTACAATCGGTCAACCGTCTCGAGAATTTAACATCAGTGTGCCTATCATGTACATTAGGTGATTCATATATCTGTATAACTGATCCTTGACCTTACGGTCTAATGCGAAGTCTGGTGTGCACTGCAAGATAGTGCAAAGAAAATTTTACAAGGATAGAAAAGTCAGAAAGAAGTTGGAAAAAGGAAGAAAGTACTAAGGTTAGCCAACCTTCCGGGAGTTCCCCCCATCTCCTTAAATTACACAGTGTTATCTAGTAATACCTATATAAGTCGCCCAGGGCTCCCATGTTAACTCAAACTTAGCTGCCGTGTCTTTCAGAGAGCTAACCATTTTCTCTCAGGCCATTATCCAGGAAATTTTCCTTTTAGCTGCGGTAAAGGAGACCTTTTGTTGTTTCCATGCTCTCGCTATGGTTAATTTAGCTCCCAAAAATATAAAAAGAGTAAATCCCGGGTGGCTCTATTGGTGTCAGGTGATTGGGCATTGAACAATGCTACAGAGGGGTCCTTAGGGATCTGACATCCTGTTACTTTGCGAGTCATGTGTAATATTCTATTCCAAAATCTTCTGATTCTCGGACAATCCCACTAGATATGGATCATGGATCCTGGTGTATCATATTCTCTAAAGCAAAGAGGGGAGGAAGAAGGAAATATTTTTGCCAACCTTGTTGGGACTAGATACCACCTGGTAACTACTTTGAGGTTTACCTCAATCAGTGCAATATTGTGTATGCCTCTGTAGGACCGAAAAAAAAATTAAGCCAGGTTTCGGCATTCAGCTGACCTTGATTTCGCTTTCCCATGCGTGCATGAAAAGTAACTTTTTTTTGTCTGAGGCAAGTGACAAGTAATTAGTGGAAATGGCCCCCTCTGCTCTGTGGTCTGGCCACACCACTGTTCGTAGGCTGTTAATCTTGGGGGTTCTGGTTTATTTTTCCATAAGGAGTTTAAGAAGTGGGAAATTTGCAGGAATCTATACCGCTCCGATTCTGGCATCTTCAATGTACTTTTACAATAGCTAAGCGAAAGCGGGCTCAGGGGGGTTAGGTCGTGTCAGTGGCGTAGCGTGGGGGGTGCGGGGGGTGCCGTGGCCCCGGGCGCGACATTTAGGGGGGCGCAATTTCGTGCCAGTAGTGTCACTACTGGCTGCCTCCTCCTAATTTAATTTCCTGTGTCCCCCGCGCTCCGCCGCAATGTCCAGTGTTTGGCGCCCTGTGATTGGGCGTATAGGGGTCATGTGCAGCGTGGGGCTGGCCTATCCGCGATCACGGTTGCTCCTGAAGTCCCGCCTCCGTACATGACCCCCATACGCCCAATCACAGTGCGCCGGGAAACACTGAATATGGCGGCCGGAGCGCAGGGGAGACAAGCACTGGAGAGTGTGAGCCGCTGGGGCCGCTGTCTTCTCCTCCTCCTCCTCCTATCCTCCAGACCGACAAGACAAGAAGGTGATGAGGGGGGGCGGGGGGGAGAAGAGACAGGCGCCGTATATGTAGTGTCAGTATAGGAAGATTAGGCAGGACAGTATAGTGTGTAGTGTAGTGGTCAGTGTAGTGTAGTGGTCAGTGTAGTGGACAGTGTAGTGGTCAGTGTAGTATAGTGGTCAGTGTAGTGTAGTGGACAGTGTAGTATAGTGGTCAGTGTAGTGTAGTGGACAGTGTAGTATAGTGGTCAGTGTAGTGTAGTGATCAGTGTAGTATAGTGGTCAGTGTAGTATAGTGGTCAGTGTAGTGTAGTGGACAGTGTAGTATAGTGGTCAGTGTAGTGTAGTGGACAGTGTGGTATAGTGGTCAGTGTAGTGTAGTGGACAGTGTAGTGTAGTGGACAGTGTAGTATAGTGGTCAGTGTAGTATAGTGGTCAGTGTAGTGTAGTGGACAGTGTAGTGGTCAGTGTAGTATAGTGGTCAGTGTAGTGTAGTGGACAGTGTAGTGGTCAGTGTAGTGTAGTGGTCAGTGTAGTGTAGTGGACAGTGTAGTGTAGTGGTCAGTGTAGTGGTCAGTGTAGTGTAGTGGTCAGTGTAGTGTAGTGGACAGTGTAGTGGTCAGTGTAGTGGTCAGTGTAGTGTAGTGGACAGTGTAGTGTAGTGGACAGTGTAGTGTAGTGGTCAGTGTAGTATAGTGGTCAGTGTAGTGTAGTGGACAGTGTAGTGTAGTGGTCAGTGTAGTGTAGTGGTCAGTGTAGTGTAGTGGACAGTGTAGTGGACAGTGTAGTGTAGTGGTCAGTGTAGTGTAGTGGACAGTGTAGTGGTCAGTGTAGTGTAGTGGACAGTGTAGTGTAGTGGTCAGTGTAGTATAGTGGTAAGTGTAGTGTAGTGTAGTGGACAGTGTAGTGTAGTGGACAGTGTAGTATAGTGGTCAGTGTAGTGTAGTGGACAGTGTAGTGGTCAGTATAATGTAGTGGTCAGTGTAGTATAGTGGACAGTGTAGTGTAGTGGTCAGTGTAGTATTGTGGTCTGTATAGTGGTCAGTGTAGTGTAGTGTAGTAGACAGTGTAGTATAGTGGTCAGTGTAGTGTAGTGGACAGTATAGTGGTCAGTGTAGTGTAGTTCTCAGTGTAGTGGTCAGTATAGTGGACAGTATAGTGTAGTGGTCAGTATAGTGGTCAGTGTAGTGTAGTGGACAGTGTAATGGTCACTGTAGTGTAGTTCTCAGTGTAGTATAGTGGTCAGTATAGTGTAGTGGACAGTGTAGTTCTAAGTGTAGTGGTCAGTATAGTGGTCAGTGTAGTGTAGTGGAAACTATAGTGGTCAGTGTAGTGTAGTGGAAACTATAGTGGTCAGTGTAGTGGACAGTATAGTGGTCAGTGTAGTTCTTAGTGTAGTGGACAGTATAGTATTGTGGTCAGTGTAGTGTGTAATGGTCAGTATAGGAATCAGGTAGGTCAGTACTATTGTATTTGAAGGGACTCGGGGAGTGATAAAAGTCCGCAGGTTGGGGGGGGGCGCAAATTACTTGCCTTGCCCCGGGTGCTGACAACCCACGCTACACCACTGGGTAGTGTCCAATGCAGTATAACCCTTTGTCTAACCACCATCTGAAGGCCGTAATGTTCATTCCCAGTGTAAATTTGGGGTTATGATAAATACGCGCTAGTGGTTGCATATTCGAAGTTAAGGAGGGGAGGCCTTTCAGGTCATCCCAAAGGGCTATAGAGTTAGATAACACGGGTGACATAATCTGTGGGTGATCTCTTGGAAGGCACCAGAGAAGGAAATCCAATGTGTGTGCCAGGACCCCTTGCCGCTCTATATACACCCAATCAGGTTTCTCCAGGCGTGTGTAGATGACCGATAGTTGTGCCAAGCGTGCCGCTTGGTAGTACCATAGTAGCTAAGGGACCCCCAACCCTCCCTTTTCTCTTGGACTAAATAAAGTATGCTTCGAGAGGCGGTGTCCTGAGGTTCCCCAGATAAATTTTATGACTTTGCTTTGAAATGTCCATAGGTGGTCCTTTCTTAGAGGGATTGGGAGGGATCTTAATAGGTAGAGTAATTTGGGAAGTAACGCCATTTTGACCGTGTTTATCCCCCCAGTCAGCATAGTTCATGGAGCGCCCAACCTGTAAAGATCCGCTTCAAGCTTTTTATACAGCAGGGAGAAGTTAACCTTGTAACAAAACGTCCCACACTCCGCTTGAGTGCTTTCGTCATATACCGCTTCCTCCAGTCTGAATATAGATATTAGATATTAACCACATATTACAACCAGGAACAAGGCAGGATTAGTTTGGCTGCAAGCTGGAACATGAACTGTTTATTGAAACACATGTACAGAGAGGTAACACTCAGGGACAACCCCCCCTTTGCATTCAGGGTGGGGTAAACTGTCCAATAACAATAGACACACGGGTCAGTGTATTCCAACTTCTCATCAGTAAACAGTCTTATCAGCAGGGAGGGGCTGCTGGAGGAATCCCCCCCCCCCCCACATAGACATAGATCCCATAATATACCTTTCTCCCAAGGCAGACTGTCAGAAATCATGAATGAGGCTGAAACAGAAGTACAGTTAAATAATAATAATAAAATAATAATAATAAATAAAAAAAGGTAAACAGAGTAAACATAGTCAAAAAATAGCCAGAGCTCAGGAACCGGAACGGATAGTCAGACAAGCCAGAACGTCAGAGCGCCAGAAGGAATGTCAACCAAGCAAGTCTAACAGGAACACAGGAGAGCGTCTCTAGAGATGTGACCAAGGTGAAGGCAGAGATCATCTGGACTGGACAGCTTAAGCAGGCAGGACCGAAGAGCAGGGTCATCAACAGGTGAGTCACTGTGGAGAGATAGGTGCTGGCAATTAGCCGACACCTGAGCTCAGAGAAGGAAGGGCTGGGCCCAGCCCTGACACAGGCAGACACAATAGAACAATGGAATACAACCACACCCCAAACGACCCAGCAAAGAGTACACAACAAAATGACTGTCATAATCGCAAGTTCTAGTGCAGTTCTGCCTGAGCCTGCAGAACTGCCCTTTCGGGATATTGTTCATCCATAGAGGGTGGTGGCAGCTGTCATAGTGCAAATAAGAGTTTCCAGCAGTGGCCTTGGTGTAGTTACGAGAAAAAATATGATCACCTTCATGATTGAGTTCTAAATCAAGGAAGGCTAAGCTATCCCTGTTCCAGACTGCTGTAAAGGAAAGGCCCAGGTCATTGGTGTTACAATGGGTGACAAAGTCATCGATCCGGGAGGGGGAACCATCCCAGATGACGACGATATCGTCGATGTAACGACCAAAAAAGACTATGTGCTTGGCAAAGGGGTTGTTATTCCAGATGAATACATTTTCCCAATGACCCATGGTCAGATTGGCATAAGACACGCTTGCCCCTAATGGACTCAATGAGGAACTGGAAATTAACACTATCCTCTAAACATTCAGAATGGTTTCTGTTTTATTTGTCTTGGTTTAGCTTGCCTGCCCAGTATCGGCTATTTGGTAATAATGTTATTCACGCATTGTTGCATATATCATTTTCATGCAAACAAGTACATACAAACAATATATACAAACAAATCGCATACAAATGCGATCATGTATGCGATGAACTGGAAATCAACACCTTCCTATATATATTCAGAATGGTTTCTCTGGCATTTACCTTTGTTTAGCTGGTTTACTTACCATTGGCTATCTAATAATGTTATTCACGCATTTCTTGCACATATCATTTGTATGCGATTATGGGTGCTCCATAAGTCGCAATTCAATATATTTAACCTTTTGTTTTAATTGTCGCACCAATCATTCAGGGGTGTGACATTCAGCATATTGTATGTATCATGTATAGCAATAATCCTTTATTTTTATTTTTGTTTCCATTTTTTCATTATTTTTTCATTATTTTTTCATTAGTTTAGAATGGTTTCTGTTTTATTTGTCTTGGTTTAGCTTGCCTGCCCACTATTGGCTATTTGGTAATAATGTTATTCACGCATTGTTGCATATATCATTTTCATGCAAACAAATACATACAAACAATATATACAAACAAATCGCATACAAATGCGATCATGTATGCGAGGAACTGGAAATCAACACCTTCCTATATATATTCAGAATGGTTTCTCTTGCATTTACCTTTGTTTAGCTGGTTTACTTACCATTGGCTATCTAATAATGTTATTCACGCATTTCTTGCACATATCATTTGTTTGCGATTATGGGTGCTCCATAAGTCGCAATCCAATATATTTTACCTTTTGTTTTAATTGTCGCACCAATCATTCAGGGGTGTGACATCCAGCATATTGTATGTATCATGTATAGCAATAATCCTTTATTTTTACTTTTGTTTCCATTTTTTTCATTATTTTTTATTTTTTATTTTTTTATATATTTCTCTACACACATATATATATCCTTTTTCTTTTATCATCCATTTTTTTTTTATTATTTAATTTTTATTTTTTACATTGTTATATAATAATTTTTTTCATGCAATTTCTAATTAACGTTTACATTTTTTGAACCCCCCCCCCCTTTTTTTCATTATCCAATTTACCTTGTGATCATGTCTTCATTATATCTTTTTATAATACTTCTATGATAGTTTATCATAAATGCTCGGATATATATGCATATATATACTCTTGAGACGCATCTTCTTTTAATCATTCACCCTTTTTAGATATATAGTTCTCTAGTAATAATTTTTTTCCCCAGCTTTCTTTTATCAGACATCCAGCTTGCTCATAAAGATACAGATATGTGCTCTGGCCTTGTTATATAACATTGCTATTGTCCGTGGTTCATATATTGACACTCCGGCATTGATACAATCAGCTGTGAACGTCCACCCATTACCGACATTGATACAATCAGCTGTGATACAATCAGCTGTGAACGTCCACCCATTACCTTTGATCTGCTATAAATAGCGCTTCACTGTTTTCCCTACTCTACACTTGATAAAGGAGCGCGCATGTGCCGTACAGACCCTGCGCATGCTCAGAAACACGTTGTGTTTTTTCTCCTCATTGACAACATTGCCAGCGGCTTCCTGGGCTGCCGCTCCGTCCTCCCGCAGAGACAGGCTGTGTACCGTCCTGGCCTCCCCGCCAGACTGCGTCGTGTTTGGAGGCATCCCCGGGGGATCACTGACTGTTCCTTTCCCCCTCTTCTATCAGGAATCGCATCTGTCTGTTCTATATACCGCTCCTAAATGTAAGTTGATACTTTGTTTTTATATTGGTGAATAAATGATTTTACTTAGTGGCGCTCCTCTCTCTCTTTTTTACCTGAATATAGATATGAGATAACGTCGATAAACCTTATAGAGTTGTTCGACTTTTGGGGAGAGTTCTACTCCCAGATATTGAATGGTAGAATCGCTCCACTCAAACTGGAAGGAGTTTTTGAGGTTCTCTGCAATTGGGTGTGGAACTGTTATGTTTAGAATTTGGGACTTAGAGAGATTAACCCTTAACCCTGAAGCCCTAGTAAAGTCCTCCAGCAGTTTGCAGATGTTTGGGAATGAGGTTGTCGGTGATGTGATGAACAATAATAGATCATCCGCAAACAAGGCACATTTATGTGTCTGCTGGCCACAGTTGACCCCTTGGATATCAGGTTGGCTGTGAATAGCTATCGCCAGGGTCTCTATAGCGATTGTAAATATTAAGGGGGATAGGGGGCAGCCCCGTCTCATCCCTCTAGGTATTTTAATAGGCTCTGAGTAATATCCCTGTAGGTGTACTCACGCTTCTGGGGAAGAATAGAGAGCTTCCATGAGACCCATGAACTTCTGACAAAAACCCCAGCGGTGCATGATGTTGAACAGGTAAGGCCATGAGACCGAATCAAAGGCTTTTTGGAGATCAATCAAAAGGAGCAAACCTTCTTGATTACTCTCCCTGACCCATCCTGATTGTAGTAAGGATATGATATCAATCGCTCTCCTGATTTGGTCTGGACCTTGTTGACCTGGGATGAATCCCACTTGGTCCTTATAGACATAAAGTCCAATAAAGGATGCCATGCGATTCGCTAGGGTCTTGTTTATGATCTTCAAATCGTTGATTAAGGAAATGGGCCTATAGTTCCCCACCTTCCCTGGATCTTTGTTCGGTTTGGGTATCATGGAGATGAAAGCTGCATTAGGATGTCTATCCAGGGGGTCCCCTGTAGTTTTAGAGTTAAAAAAGCTTGTGAGGTGTGGTGCTAAGGTCTGCGCAAATGTTTTGTAATACAGTTTTGAGAAGCCATTTGGGCCAGGGGCAGGCCCTTATTTAAGGTTCTTAATGACAAGAAGTACTTCTTCCACTGATATCGGGGCCTCCAGTTTATCCCGGTGTCAGGTTTCCAGTTTTGGGATTGGCAGCGAGTCCAGAAACAAATTCATATGGGCCTTGTTATCATTGTTCCCTTCGCTGTATTATTTCTCATAAAACGCATTTAAAGTTTCCATGATGCGTTGCGGGTTCAAAGAATGATTCCCTCCCGATACTTGTATTTTAGGTAAGGTGCGCTGTTGTGGTTGGCGGGTTTATTTGGCTACTAACATAGGACCTATTGTATCCCTTTGGTGATAAAATTTAGCTCTGTTCCATCTACTGCTTTTTTCAGCCTTGGCCGTGAGAGGCAGGTTTAGGGAAAGGCGAGCTGCATCTAGTCTATCTGTGTGAACCTGTTTGGGGTTCCGTTTATGAAGACTTCTCATGCGTTTAAATTCCTTTTCTAGTCTGTCGATGTCTACCATTCGCTCTTTTTCAATTTGGGAAGAGATTTGAATTAATGTGCCCCTAATAGTGGCCTTGTGGGCTACCCAAAGTGTTTCTGCTGACACCTCCTCTACTTTGTTTAAAAGGAAGTATTCCTTTATGGCTTTCTCTATTTCCAAAGTCTTAACCGGGTTGCTCAGAATAGATTTGCTAAGTCTCCATTCAAGGAGATTAGGGCGATTGGAGCTTCTCTTTAGGGTGAGTAGAACTATGGAATGGTCTGAACACACCGTATCCCTTATGGACGACTTGACTATGGCCGGGATGCTGGGTACGGAAACTAAAATGTGGTTGATCCTGGAGTAGGATTGGTGTGGGCACGAAAAATGCGTGTAATCCCTTTTTTGTTGGGTTCATCTCTCTCCAAGCATTGACTAAACCATGTAGGAAGATTAGTTTAGCTATTTTGAGGCTCCGTCTGGGTGGACGGGTGAGCTGGAACTGGGGGTTCTGGATTTGTATAGTCCTTGGTCAAGGTCAGTATTTGAGCTACCTCCATATACTACCGTCCCTCTTTCCATGGGAGCTAATGTTTTAAGGATCGCCTGGAAAAATGTGTCTTGGCCCTGATTAGGTGCACAGTACGATATTAAGGAATACAATTGGTCATCTATAGTGCCCTTTACAAGAATAAATCTGTACTCTGCCTGCTTAAGCTGTCCAGTCCAGATGATCTCTGCCTTCACCTTGGTCACATCTCTAGAGACGCTCTCCTGTGTTCCTGTTAGACTTGCTTGGTTGACATTCCTTCTGGCGCTCTGACGTTCTGGCTTGTCTGACTATCCGTTCCGGTTCCTGAGCTCTGGCTATTTTTTGACTATGTTTACTCTGAGTCCCTGTGTTCCAGTTGAGGTGTATATTTGCAATTATTAGAAATTAGAATTGCTACTCCCTTGGTTTTTTCTTCAGCATTTGCAAGGAAAAACATGGAGTGCTTGGCATGTAGAAAAGAAGGATTATACTGCTTTGGAAAATGCGTTTCCTGAAGCAGGACGAATTACATTTTTGATGGGAATGCATAATCTGTAGAATTGTACAGCGTTTTACCGGGGAGTTTATCCCCTGCGTATTGTGTAAGGCAACATGCAGTGGAGGAGAGGGCAAAGTGTTGTCAGCCATCGAGCAGAGGGATAGGGTTCTCACCTGATACTCTGTCACTTACCCTATAGAAGCACCTGGACTGCACATAGGATCCTTTTCAATGAGAAGTGAAGTCCCTGGTTGGAGCAGTGGAGTTACAGAGATCCCACAAGCCGGCTAAAGGAGAAAAGAGGTAAGAACTAGCAAGGAATTAAGAAAGAGAAAAGTATAGAGGGGACTGGAGAATAAAGGATTCTCTCTGCCCACAGTACCAACATTCATCTCAACCTCATCATATGAGGCTAAGTTCCCACCAAGTGAAAAACTCAGATTTATCTGACTGCAACTCGCCTACTTCTAAATATTAACATAAAATTACCCATTCTGGTTAGGTTAGGGATAAGAGTGGGGATGAGGAAGGACAAGGGCAGTCAAGAGTTGGTGAGGTAGGGAGGAGGTAAGAGGTAGGGTAGTGGGGAATGGGGAAAGGGTATGGAGGAGAAGAGCGGTGGTTAGGTCATCAAGACAAAATAATTGGAGGGGACGGTTGTAGAGTGATATGGATAGTCCTAATGTGAGATTTCTTCAAGAGCCCAACAGTTCAGGATCCTGTAGGTCTAAGCTTGGCTCCAAGTAACAGTTTGCAAAGTCTAGCCTCCAGGGTTGCGACGAAAGGGTCTTGACAGTGCAAGAAACTGGGTGGCCAACTGGCAGACAAATTATAGACTTTGTAAACGAACTTGGAAGTGTCTCGGTTAAGACCAGTGGAGGAGGTGTATCATTGCTGTATCTTCTCAAATCAGGGAAATCTGCATTCCTTAGGTTGCTTGACGGTGTTCTTGTTCCACACTGGAGATATGGGACTAGATGGTGTTTGGCGTTTTGTGGCTCCCGATTGTGAGCTAGGGGAGGTGTGAGGCGGGCCAAGTGTGATGAATCTCAGGCCCAGTAAAAGCTTCTCACCTTCCTGCAGGCTGAAGAAGGAGTAGGTTTTGTCTTTGAAGGTGAATTTGAGAGCAAACAGGAAGGCCCACCAATATTTAATGCCTTTCTGTGAAAGAACATTCAGTAGGGGTATCAGAGACCGCCTCCTTAGTATGGTTGCGGGCAGTGGTGGCTGGTGAAGTTTTAGGAGTTTAAGTTTGGGGGCGCCAGACCCCGCCCTTCCTTTTTGACCCCTCCCACTTGGTGAGAACGGGAGTGGTTTCAGCGAAATAGTGGGCGTGGCTCTAAGGTGGTGTGCTTAGCGTCTGAGATGAACGAGGGATGGAGGGAGAGGGAGGGAGAGAGGGAGGGACAGCAGGCCCAGATCCTACACAACAATAGAAATATGTGTATTCTAGAAAGTTTAACAATCAGCAGATAAAGATACTCCAAGTACCTCAAGTACCTGGTGTTAGCACTTCAATCATCCCAGCACCATGGTTGTTATGGTGTCAGGATGATTGAAGCACATTATTTCTATTATTACATTGTAATATAAAATGAAATCATTCAACTCACCATAATGCAGAATCAGTGGGAGCCCTGAGCGTGTCACCTACCACGTTGCCTGCCTCAAGATGCCATCAGGTGTCCCCAGCAGAGTCCCTCCTTACATCAGGTGCCCCCAGCAGAGTCTGTTCTTACATCAGGTGCCCCCAGCGGAGTCCGTCCTTACATCAGGTGCCCCAGCAGAGTCCGTCCTTACATCAGGTGCCCCCAGCGGAGTCCGTCCTTACATCAGGTGCCCCCAGCGGAGTCCGTCCTTACATCAGGTGCCCCCAGCTGAGTCCGTCCTTACATCAGGTGCCCCCAGCAGAGTCCCTCCTTACATCAGGTGCCCCCAGTGGAGTCCCTCCTTACATCAGGTGCCCCAGTGGAGTCCCTCCTTACATCAGGTGCCCCCAGCGGAGTCCCTCCTTACATCAGGTGTCCCAACGGAGTCCCTCCTTACATCAGGTGCCTCCAGCGGAGTCCCTCCTTACATCAGGTGCCCCCAGCGGAGTCCCTCCTTACATCAGGTTCCCCCAGCGGAGTCCCTCCTTACATCTGTGTCCCCGTCAGCGGAGTCCCTCCTTACATCAGGTGCCCCCAGCGGAGTCCCTCCTTACATCAGGTGTCCCAACGGAGTCCCTCCTTACATCAGGTGCCTCCAGCGGAGTCCCTCCTTACATCAGGTGCCCCCAGCGGATTCCATCTGTGTCCCTGTCAACGGAGTCCCTCCTTACATCTGTGTCCCTGTCAGTGGAGTCCCTCCTTACATCTGTGTCCCCGTCAGCGGAGCCCCTCCTTACATCTGTGTCCCCATCAGCGGAGCCCCTCCTTACATCTGTGTCCCCATCAGCAGAGCAGCAGGGTCCTCCTTACATCTGTGTCCCCGGCAGCACAGCCCTCCTTCAATCCGCGTCTGTCTCTCCCCAGCTAGTTCCTGGCTTTCTCCGTGTGTTCCTCCCCTCTCCACTAAACACAAGGGGATTAGTCCTCATGGCGGCCATCTTTTTGTAGCCCGCCGGAAGTGACTTTGTTCTCACACTGAGAACAAAGCATCCGGCCGGGCTGAAGCTGTTCGGCATGATGGATTGCACCGCAAAGCAGCTCCAAACCCCGCCAATGAAGCGTGGCGTCTGCAATCTCGTGATTGCATTGAAGGTGCGCTTCTCATAGTGCACTGTGTCTGGCCCCCGAACACAGTGCACTTAAGGACTTTTTTTTTTTTTTTTTTTAAAGGGCCATGTTAAAAAAATTTTTTGGTGACTGCCTGGGGGGTGGGGGTGGGGTGGGGGGGCGGCGCGACTGGTGGCGGGAGAGATGTCTGAAAAGATTTGTACAGGATGGTTCTGGCAGAGGAGAGGTGCTTGCAAGCATGATTTTTTCATGATCTTTTCTTTCATGGTGTAGAAATGTGGTTTGACCACTACACTCTTAGGGGCTCCATCTTTTTTACGTGGGGGGCCCAAAGCTCTATGTGCCCGATCTAGTTCCAGCTTATGTGGTGGAATATCAGAAATGAGGCCTTTAATGAAGTCCTGAACTGCTGTTGAGACATCAATAATCGACTCCGGGAGACCCCTTATTCTAAAATGATATCTCTGTGATCTGTTCCCGAGATCATGAATCCTGAAAAGGTCTGTGTCCAGCTGGTCCTGTAATACTTGAATATGATCAGAGTTTTGGCTGGCCTTGGCTACTGTAGTGTCAAGCTTGTGTTCAATAGCCTCCATTCTGCCACCCAGGTTCTGGAAATTAGCTTTAATATCTCCTGTAATTTTTGGCTGCTGTGGTAGTCAGACCCCTGTCAAGCAGCTCTGACAATTTGTTAAACAGGTCTGCAGTGTTGATAAGGGTGTCTGTGTGAAGGCGCCCAGGCTGTTGTGGTGAGGCGTGGTGTGGTGAACCCATAGGAGATAATAAGAAGTCCTCCATCGTGTGTCCTATCAATAATTCATTGGAGGCTGGAGAGGGTGCCTCAGTGTGGTAGTTACTCACTGTGGGGCCCGGAGCTGCCTGTGGGGGGGTTTAGAATTGGGAGTTCAGAGATCTCCTCCTCCATGCCATCACAAGCCTGTGCCACAGCCCCCATCTTGGATTCGAGTGGGTCTGGTTTGATGCTGAATCGCAGCCGTAGGTCCCTTCTTGCCGAGCCCCTGTACATGTACCGACTCCTGAGGGTGTGCCCTAGGTGCTGATGTAGTTGTCAGCTGTCCCGCTAGTTGCAGGCAGTCATGGGGTATGCCGTTCGGCTGGGTTGATGCGAAGCTCTAGGCTTAAGGGGCCATCTTGGAGTCCTCCGTGCATGCGCCTCAATTTGGCCTAAATTTATGAAGAAAAGTCATTTATTTGTCAAATTTTATAACAAATGTTTGGTAATTTTTTTTTGTTTATATAGCAAAAAATAAAAAAAAACTGTGGTAACTAAACACCACCAAAAAAAAGCTCTATCTGTCTCAAAATAATAACATTTTCTTTTCAATTTGTTTTTATTAAACGTTATTGCAAGTTACAATTGTTCAACAGTTAAGTCATCTTACAGAATATGCAAGTTGCACGTATATGTTAACAAGCATCTTTTATCATATAAGAACAAAGGAGAAGGAGGCAGAAAGATTACATACCATAAATCTATTCCTCAGTAGGGGAGTTGTACTTTTTATAAAACTTAAGACATAAAGAAAAAGAAAAACAAAGATGGATATACAAACAAAAATAACATAACATAAACACCATATGATACCAATGTGAGGTGGTTCCAAGAGACCAGATCCTATTGGGCTATCAGATTATGTATGCCTTATAGAGAATAAACAAGACCAGCCCTTCCAATTATTGTTAAATCTTTGTGCTGAGTCCGTACTGTATGCTAGCAACTGTTCATATTGGGCAGACATTTGTACCTTTTTGATAACTTCCGAGATATCTGGCGCTATATTTGTTTTCCAGAGTGATGCAATAGTCATACGAGCTGCTGTGAGGATTTGAACAATCAGAAAGTGAAATTGTTTAGGAATTTTTTCTAATTTGTGATGTAAGAGTGCCATCTCAGATGTTGGGAAAGCTCATAACCTTAGAATTTAGGAAAAACATTCCGTTCCAAAAACTGCAAAGGCTTCTACAGTTCCAAAACACAATAAATGAAGTACCTATGTCCCTACAGCCTCTCCAACATTTAGAAGTAGGGATGAGCGGAACACCCCTCGGTTCGGTTCGCACCAGAACTTGCGAACGGACCGAAAGTTCGCGCAAACTTTAGAACCCCATTAAAGTCTATGGGACTCGAATGTTCGAAATCATAAGTGCTCATTTTAAAGCCTAATATGCAAGTTATTGCCCTAAAATGGGTTTGGGGACCCGGGTTCTGCCCCAGGGGACATGTATCAATGCAAAAAAAAGTTTTAAAATGGCCGTTTTTTCGAGAGCAGTGATTTTAATGATGCTTAAAGTGAAAAAAAAAGTGAAATATTCCTTTAAATATCGTACCTGGGTGGTGTCTATAGTATGCCTGTAAAGTGGCGTGTGTTTCCCATGCTTAGAACAGTCCCTGCACAAAATGACGTTTCTAAAGGAATAAAAGTCATTTAAAACTGCTTACGACTTTAATGTAATGTCGGGTCCCGGAAATATGGATGAAAATCAGTGAGACAAACGGCATGGGTACCCCCCCCCCCTCACCCAGTCCATTACCAGGCCCTTTGGGTCTTGTATGGATATTAAGGGGAACCCCGCACCCAAATTAAGAAAAGGAAAGTTGTGGGGCCCCCAGGCCCTATATACTCTGAACAGTAGTATACAGGTGGTGCAAACAAGACAGGGACTGTAGGTTTGTTGTTAAGTAGAATCTGTCTGTAATTTTGAACTGGTACATTTTTAAAGTGTAGCTCCAGCCAAAAAATCTATTTTTAAGCCTTTTGGAAAACATAGGGAAGGATTATCACCCCTGTAACATTTGTTTTGCTGTCTGTGCACCTCTTCAAAAGATTTCACCTCGCTTTCTGTCCCAATGACAAATGTTTTTTGAAAATTTGGGGTTTTTAGTGAAACATGGATTGGTGATAAAGCATCAGTGAATAGGAGACACGTTTTTCCCATATTAACTCTTACAGGAGAGAATTTCCCTTCCTGGGGGTAGATTTCATCTCACTTCCTGTTGTCTCCTTCTGTTTGCAAGTAGGAGTCGTTTGTAAGTTGGATGTTTGAAAGTAGGGGCCTGCCCTATATACTCTGCAGAAATTGGGGCCTTAGGTGTTGGTGTTGCCAAAACACTGTAAGCCCTCACAGTTACACAGTTCCTCAGCGAACTTCTTTTGGCGGTGCAGCAGCTGGGGCAGGGAAATTTGCCTGGTACAATCTGACGTTGGTGTATCAATAGCAGATTGCCCACAAGTAATTGTTTGTGACACACCTAAATCTACACCTTCATTCCTCTCAGTGCAGGTTTCAGAGATGATTAAAGGTATAGTGGGGTTGGAGATCCCAGTTGATGAAGAGCAAGGAGAGGTCCGCTTTGTTCTTTAGTGTGGGTCTTTTAGGTACGCTTGCCAACGAACTGCATGGCAGGTCGACATATGTCTGGTCAAGCATGTGGTGCCCAAGCGGGTGGTGTTTTGGCCACGCGAGATACGCTTGAGACATATGTTGCAAATAGCAGCAGTGGGATCTGATGCACTTGTCTCAAAAAAGGCCCACACCAAAGAACTTTTGAAATAACGTGCAGAGACAGCAGCGCCCTGCACATGTGGAGCTCTGCGGTGTGATGCAGTCGGTGTGCTGCCCTTAAGATGGCCCCTGGAGGGCATCCTGCCTCGTTGGAGATGTGCCTTCTCCTCCTCACTCCTATCAGGCACCCATGTGGAGTCAGTGACCTCATCATCCCCTCCCTCCTCATCACTGGAGCAAACCTGGCAGTATGCTGCAGCTGGGGAAACATGACTGCCAGATTGCTGTCCTTCTTGGGCACCCCCTCTCTCTGGGCTCACGTTACTGCCTTCCTCTGGGTACCATCATCGGAGCCTTCAAAACGCTGGGCATCCTCCTGGAGCATGTACCCAACACTGTGGTCAAACAGTTCGGGGGACTCCTCAGGAGGACATGGTGGGGCTAGGGAAGGAGTGACTGATGCCATTGAGCCGAGGGAAGAGGCCGCGTTGGCAGCTGCTTTGCCAGACAAAGTACCCTAAGCCTGGGTGAGAGAGGATGAGGAGGATGAGGAAGGCTTGGTCATCCACTCCACCAAGTCTTCGGCATGTTGCGGCTCAACACGGCCAGCTGCCGAAAAAAAGGACAAGCGTGTCCCACGGCCACGTGCTGATGAGGGTGCACCATCTCCAAGACCAGCACTGTTGCCTCTAGACACAGAGACTGCTTGCCCTCTTTTATTGGCTTGTGACAGTCTGCCTCTCCTTGTTGGCCTTCCAGACATACTAATGGCCTGCAGTGAGATGTAGCTGCACAAACCTGGGATGTATATATATACTGATACTGCATCTAGCAGAATCAACTGCCTGCCTGTAGAATTATTAGTATGGGAACACCAGTAATTGTCTTCAGGTAACTTTAGGTGCACACTGTGCAGAGGACACAGTACACTAACTGTAAATACTGCAGCTGCCTGACTGTGGTATTAATAGGATCAGAACAACAGCAAATGCCTTATGCCCCGTACACACGGTCGGATTTTCCGATGGAAAATGTCCGATCGGAGCGTGTTGTCGGAAATTCCGACCGTGTGTGGGCTCCATCACACATTTTCCATCGGATTTTCCGACACACAAAGTTTTTTTTTTTTTTTTTTTTTTTTTCATTTTTTTTTCCACTTCAGCGAAAATTTTTCTGAGAGACATTATTTCAACTTTATATGTCAAACTTTATCTCTTCTCATTTTTCACATCATTGTGGATTGTTTCCGTCACATCTTTATTGTTTTCCCCTTCTAGGATATTATTTAATAATTTTAAAAATCGACGACAAAACGCCTCCTATAAATATGAACCGACTATTATCTTATTCTCTCTCAGTCCCTCTTATTTCCCCCCACCCCCCCTCCCCCTCCCCTGTGTTTGGTCCGTTCCTTTATGTTATTTATTTATCCACTTGGCTCTGCACCTATTCTTTCTTTTATCTTATCTAAATAAATGTCTGAGACTTTGTATTTTTTCCAACTTTCCCATCTACTATTATCCCTTTTCTCTCCTCCTTCCATTTTGTAGTGATAATCTATTTCCTTTAGCCAGTTTCTAATGTCTGGTTTTCCACTTTTTAGCCAATTCTTAGAAATTAAGGCCTTGGCCGCATTCAGGAGGTTAGGTACTATTGATTTTCTATATTGTTTCTTAGGTTTATTATAGATATGGAAGAGGCAAGTCCAGATGTTTTGTTCTATTTCTTCTTCAGTTATTTCTTTTATGTTATTTAACACTTCCTTCCAGTACTCCATTATTATTGGGCATTCCCACCATATGTGTATGATCGTTGCTATTTGGCCACATTTTCTCCAACACAAAGAGGTTTTGTCTTGATGAAATCTGTGTATTCTTACTGGGGTCATATACCATCTTGATACTAGTTTATAATTCATTTCAATAGTCTTCATGTCCCAGGCCTTATTATATCCCATTTCTATCATTTTTTCTACTTTTTGGTTATCTATTTTTATATTCATTTCTTTTTCCCATTGATTTATGTATTCTGGTCTTTCTTGTGCTTCCAAATCTGTCAGTGTACTATAAATTTTTGATGTTCCGTTTTTCAATGGTATTTCATTGCTACATAGCTTTTCCAGTGCGGTTAATTTCGTTTCGTCTCTCAGTGGGTGTGGTATTGTGCTTACTAAGTGCCTTAGTTGATTAGAATTCCATTCATTCATCTTCCATCCATTCCTTTCCTCTATTTCTACGCGTGTTCTTATTTTGCCATTTCTAGTGATATCTTTCAATTGTGGGTTACGTATTCCTTGAATTCCAAATATTTCCTTCCCAGGGGTGAAGAAATTCGATCCTGTGAGTGCTAATAGTGGTGAATTATATTTCCATTCATTCTTTAAGTGAATAGTGTCCCAAATTTTAAATACATTTTTTGTTATTTCGTGTGTGTCAGTGTCCAATGTTCTATATTTCCGTGGAATCCAAATATTCTTATGTAATGTGACTCCGCTTATTATGTTTTCCATTTCCACCCATTTTTTTTCATTTTTCTCATTTGTCCACTCTAACATTCGTGTTAAAACTATGGCTTTATAGTATCTACTTATATCTGGAGCGGCCAGACCTCCGTGCTCCTTTTTCCTTGTAATTAGCGTGTATTTGATTCTTGGTTTTTTATTAAACCATATGTATTTTAACAAAATTGTTTTAATTATTTTAAAAAAGCTCTGCGGGATCTTTACTGGTAACATCTGTAATCTGTAATTTATTTTGGGTAGTATCATCATCTTGAACATATTTATTCTTCCAATCCATGAAAGTGGCTGTATTCTTAACTTTTTCATTTCTTCTTTGACCTCATTGATCAATGGGATAAAATTTGCCTGGTAAATTTTTTCGACTCTAGGAGTTATTTTAATTCCAAGGTAATTTAGTTCTTTTACCCACGTAAATGGGAATTCTTTTTGTAAAAACTGAACTTCCTTTTTCTCTAGTCCTATGTTTAATATTTCCGTTTTTATTGGATTAATTTTGAAGTTTGACAGTTCTCCGTATTTTTTTATTTCTTTCAATATGTTTGGGAGTGACACTCTTGGGTTGGATACGTACATCAAGATGTCGTCCGCGTAACTTGCGATCTTATGCTCTTTTCCTCCTAGTCTCGCTCCTTCTACCTCTTTGTTATTGCGGAGTGTTGCTAATAATGGTTCTAAAGCCAATACGTATAATAGTGGAGACAGTGGACAGCCTTGCCGTGTTCCGTTCTGAATCCTAATTTTTGGAGAGAGTCTACCGTTTACTTTTACGACTGCTGTCGGGCCATTATACAAATTTGTTATCCACTTCATCATTTTTGTCCCGATACCCAAGTGCCGCAATGTATCCATCATGAAACCCCAGTCTACCCTGTCGAATGCTTTTTCTGCATCCAATGACAGGAATAGAACTGGGGTCTCATTCTGCACCTTCTTGTGCAACAACAGTAATGATTTTAGGCTGTTGTCCCGCCCCTCTCTCCCCGGGACAAAACCAGTCTGGTCCGGGTTGATCCACTGTGGGATTAGTTTTTTTATCCTAGTGGCCAGGATCTTGGAGTACAGCTTCGTATCAGCGTTCAATAGGGCTATTGGCCTGTAGCTTGAGCAGTTAACTTTGTCTTTCCCTTCTTTTGGTAGTATTGTAATATGAGCTAGTAGCGATTCACTTCTTATTTCTTCATCTTCCCCTAAGGAATTCATATATTCTAATAGTTTTGGAGTCAGCTGTTCTTCAAATTTTTTATAGTATTTGACCGTGAACCCGTCTGGTCCTGGACTTTTTCCTACGGGAGTTTCCTTTAATGCCAGTTTTACCTCTTCTTGCGTAATATTTTTTTCCAATTCTTCTAGTTGGTCTATTTTTATTTTTGGTAAATTTGCTTTTTTTAGATATTCTTGTATCCTCTTTGTTCTTGTATTCGCTTCTTTCCAACTTTCCTGTCCTTTTATTGCATATAGGGAGCTGAAGTATTTTTGAAATGTTATCGCTATATCTGTAGTTTTATTTACCACTTCTCCTTTTTCATTTTTGATCTTCTCAATGTAATTCAAAGACTTCTTTTTTTTTACCAAATTTGCTAGGTATTTTCCTGGTTTGTTACCCCATTTGTATTTTTCTTGTACTACTCTGTTGTACTCTTTCCTTTCTTCTTTCGACACACAAAGTTTGAGAGCAGGATATAAAATTTTCCGACAACAAAATCCGTTGTCGGAAATTCCGATCGTGTGTACACAAATCCGACGCACAAAGTGCCACGCATGCTCAGAATAAATAAAGAGATGAAAGCTATTGGCCACTGCCCCGTTTATAGTCCCAACGTACGTGTTTTACATCACCGCGTTCAGAAAGATCGGATTTTCCGAAAACTTTGTGTGACCGTGTGTATGCAAAACAAGTTTGAGCCAACATCCGTCGGATAAAATCCTAGGATTTTGTTGTCGGAATGTCCGATCAATGTCCGACCGTGTGCACGGGGCATTAAGGTAGCTTTAGGTGCACACTGTGCAGAGGACACAGTACACTAACTGTAAATACTGCAGCTGCCTGCTTGTGGTACTAATAGGATCAGAAGAACACCAGCAATTTTCTTCAGGTAGCTTTAGGTGCACACTGTGCAGAGGACACAGTACACTAACTGTAAATACCGCAGCTGCCTGCCTGTGGTACTAATAGGAAAAGAAGAACACCACCAATTTTCTTCAGGTAGCTTTATGTGCACACTGTGCAGAGGACACAGTACACTAACTGTAAATACTGTAGCTGCCTGCCTGTGGTATTAATAGGATCAGAACAACAACAATTGTCTTCAGGTAGCTTTAGGTGCACACTGTGCAGAGGACACAGTACACTAACTGTAAATACTGTAGCTGCCTGCCTGTGGTATTAATAGGATCAGGACAACAGCAATTGTCTTCAGGTAGCTTTAGGTGCGCACTGTGCAGAGGACACAGTACACTAACTGTAAATACTGCAGCTGCCTGCTTGTGGTACTAATAGGATCAGAAGAACACCAGCAATTTTCTTCAGGTAGCTTTAGGTGCACACTGTGCAGAGGACACAGTACACTAACTGTAAATACCGCAGCTGCCTGCCTGTGGTACTAATAGGAACAGAAGAACACCACCAATTTTCTTCAGGTAGCTTTATGTGCACACTGTGCAGAGGACACAGTACACTAACTGTAAATACTGTAGCTGCCTGCCTGTGGTATTAATAGGATCAGAACAACAACAATTGTCTTCAGGTAGCTTTAGGTGCACACTGTGCAGAGGACACAGTACACTAACTGTAAATACTGTAGCTGCCTGCCTGTGGTATTAATAGGATCAGGACAACAGCAATTGTCTTCAGGTAGCTTTAGGTGCGCGCTGTGCAGAGGACACAGTACACTAACTGTAAATACTGCAGCTGCCTGCCTGTGGTACTAATAGGATCAGAACAACAGCAATTGTCTTCAGGTAGATTTAGGTGCACACTGTGCAGAGGACACAGTACACTAACTGTAAATACCGCAGCTGCCTGCCTGTGGTACTAATAGGAACAGAAGAACACCACCAATTTTCTTTAGGTAGCTTTAGGTGCACACTGTGCAGAGGACACAGTACACTAACTGTAAATACTGTAGCTGCCTGTGTGTGGTATTAAAAGGATCAGAACAACAACAATTGTCTTCAGGTAGCTTTAGGTGCACACTGTGCAGATGACACAGTACACTAACTGTAAATGCTGTAGCTGCCTGCCTGTGGTATTAATAGGATCAGGACAACAGCAATTGTCTTCAGGTAACTTTAGGTGCACACTGTGCAGAGGACACAGTACACTAACTGTAAATACTGCAGCTGCCTGCCTGTGGTATTAATAGGATCAGGACAACAGCAATTGTCTTCAGGTAGCTTTAGGTGCGCAGTGTGCAGAGGACACAGTACACTAACTGTAAATACTGCAGCTGCCTGCCTGTGGTATTAATAGGATCAGAACAGCAGCAATTGTCTTCAGGTAGCTTCAGGTGCACACTGTGCAGAGGACACACTACACTAACTGTAAATACTGCAGCTGCCTGCCTGTGGTACTAATAGGATCAGAAGAACACCACCAATTTTCTTCAGGTAACTTTAGGTGCACACTGTGCAGAGGACACAGTATACTAACTGTAAATACTGCAGCTGCCTGCCTGTGGTATTAATAGGATCAGAACAACAGCAATTGTCTTCAGGTAGCTTTAGGTGCACACTGTGCAGAGGACACAGTACACTAACTGTAAATACCGCAGCTGCCTGCCTGTGGTACTAATAGGAAAAGAAGAACACCACCAATTTTCTTCAGGTAGCTTTATGTGCACACTGTGCAGAGGACACAGTACACTAACTGTAAATACTGTAGCTGCCTGCCTGTGGTATTAATAGGATCAGAACAACAACAATTGTCTTCAGGTAGCTTTAGGTGCACACTGTGCAGAGGACACAGTACACTAACTGTAAATACTGTAGCTGCCTGCCTGTGGTATTAATAGGATCAGGACAACAGCAATTGTCTTCAGGTAGCTTTAGGTGCGCACTGTGCAGAGGACACAGTACACTAACTGTAAATACTGCAGCTGCCTGCTTGTGGTACTAATAGGATCAGAAGAACACCAGCAATTTTCTTCAGGTAGCTTTAGGTGCACACTGTGCAGAGGACACAGTACACTAACTGTAAATACCGCAGCTGCCTGCCTGTGGTACTAATAGGAACAGAAGAACACCACCAATTTTCTTCAGGTAGCTTTATGTGCACACTGTGCAGAGGACACAGTACACTAACTGTAAATACTGTAGCTGCCTGCCTGTGGTATTAATAGGATCAGAACAACAACAATTGTCTTCAGGTAGCTTTAGGTGCACACTGTGCAGAGGACACAGTACACTAACTGTAAATACTGTAGCTGCCTGCCTGTGGTATTAATAGGATCAGGACAACAGCAATTGTCTTCAGGTAGCTTTAGGTGCGCGCTGTGCAGAGGACACAGTACACTAACTGTAAATACTGCAGCTGCCTGCCTGTGGTACTAATAGGATCAGAACAACAGCAATTGTCTTCAGGTAGATTTAGGTGCACACTGTGCAGAGGACACAGTACACTAACTGTAAATACCGCAGCTGCCTGCCTGTGGTACTAATAGGAACAGAAGAACACCACCAATTTTCTTTAGGTAGCTTTAGGTGCACACTGTGCAGAGGACACAGTACACTAACTGTAAATACTGTAGCTGCCTGTGTGTGGTATTAAAAGGATCAGAACAACAACAATTGTCTTCAGGTAGCTTTAGGTGCACACTGTGCAGATGACACAGTACACTAACTGTAAATGCTGTAGCTGCCTGCCTGTGGTATTAATAGGATCAGGACAACAGCAATTGTCTTCAGGTAACTTTAGGTGCACACTGTGCAGAGGACACAGTACACTAACTGTAAATACTGCAGCTGCCTGCCTGTGGTATTAATAGGATCAGGACAACAGCAATTGTCTTCAGGTAGCTTTAGGTGCGCAGTGTGCAGAGGACACAGTACACTAACTGTAAATACTGCAGCTGCCTGCCTGTGGTATTAATAGGATCAGAACAGCAGCAATTGTCTTCAGGTAGCTTCAGGTGCACACTGTGCAGAGGACACACTACACTAACTGTAAATACTGCAGCTGCCTGCCTGTGGTACTAATAGGATCAGAAGAACACCACCAATTTTCTTCAGGTAACTTTAGGTGCACACTGTGCAGAGGACACAGTATACTAACTGTAAATACTGCAGCTGCCTGCCTGTGGTATTAATAGGATCAGAACAACAGCAATTGTCTTCAGGTAGCTTTAGGTGCACACTGTGCAGAGGACGCACTACACTAACTGTAAATACTGCAGCTGCCTGCCTGCAGTACTAATAGGATCAGAAGAACACCAGCAATTGTCTTCAGGTAGCTTTAGGTGCACACTGTGCAGAGGACACAGTACACTAACTGTAAATACTGTAGCTGCCTGCCTCTGGTATTAATAGGATCAGGACAACAGCAATTGTCTTCAGGTAACTTTAGGTGCACACTGTGCAGAGGACACAGTACACTAACTGTAAATACTGCAGCTGCCTGCCTGTGGTATTAATAGGATCAGGACAACAGCAATTGTCTTCAGGTAGCTTTAGGTGCGCACTGTGCAGAGGACACAGTACACTAACTGTAAATACTGCAGCTGCCTGCCTGTTGTATTAATAGGATCAGAAAAGCAGCAATTGTCTTCAGGTAGATTTAGGTGCACACTGTGCAGAGGACACAGTACACTAACTGTAAATACCGCAGCTGCCTGCCTGTGGTACTAATAGGAAAAGAAGAACACCACCAATTTTCTTTAGGTAGCTTTAGGTGCACACTGTGCAGAGGACACAGTACACTAACTGTAAATACTGTAGCTGCCTGTGTGTGGTATTAAAAGGATCAGAACAACAACAATTGTCTTCAGGTAGCTTTAGGTGCACACTGTGCAGATGACACAGTACACTAACTGTAAATGCTGTAGCTGCCTGCCTCTGGTATTAATAGGATCAGGACAACAGCAATTGTCTTCAGGTAACTTTAGGTGCACACTGTGCAGAGGACACAGTACACTAACTGTAAATACTGCAGCTGCCTGCTTGTGGTACTAATAGGATCAGAAGAACACCAGCAATTTTCTTCAGGTAGCTTTAGGTGCACACTGTGCAGAGGACACAGTACACTAACTGTAAATACCGCAGCTGCCTGCCTGTGGTACTAATAGGAACAGAAGAACACCACCAATTTTCTTCAGGTAGCTTTATGTGCACACTGTGCAGAGGACACAGTACACTAACTGTAAATACTGTAGCTGCCTGCCTGTGGTATTAATAGGATCAGAACAACAACAATTGTCTTCAGGTAGCTTTAGGTGCACACTGTGCAGAGGACACAGTACACTAACTGTAAATACTGTAGCTGCCTGCCTGTGGTATTAATAGGATCAGGACAACAGCAATTGTCTTCAGGTAGCTTTAGGTGCGCACTGTGCAGAGGACACAGTACACTAACTGTAAATACTGCAGCTGCCTGCCTGTGGTACTAATAGGATCAGAACAACAGCAATTGTCTTCAGGTAGATTTAGGTGCACACTGTGCAGAGGACACAGTACACTAACTGTAAATACCGCAGCTGCCTGCCTGTGGTACTAATAGGAACAGAAGAACACCACCAATTTTCTTTAGGTAGCTTTAGGTGCACACTGTGCAGAGGACACAGTACACTAACTGTAAATACTGTAGCTGCCTGTGTGTGGTATTAAAAGGATCAGAACAACAACAATTGTCTTCAGGTAGCTTTAGGTGCACACTGTGCAGATGACACAGTACACTAACTGTAAATGCTGTAGCTGCCTGCCTCTGGTATTAATAGGATCAGGACAACAGCAATTGTCTTCAGGTAACTTTAGGTGCACACTGTGCAGAGGACACAGTACACTAACTGTAAATACTGCAGCTGCCTGCCTGTGGTATTAATAGGATCAGGACAACAGCAATTGTCTTCAGGAATTTAGGTGCGCAGTGTGCAGAGGACACAGTACACTAACTGTAAATACTGCAGCTGCCTGCCTGTGGTATTAATAGGATCAGAACAGCAGCAATTGTCTTCAGGTAGCTTCAGGTGCACACTGTGCAGAGGACACACTACACTAACTGTAAATACTGCAGCTGCCTGCCTGTGGTACTAATAGGATCAGAAGAACACCACCAATTTTCTTCAGGTAACTTTAGGTGCACACTGTGCAGAGGACACAGTATACTAACTGTAAATACTGCAGCTGCCTGCCTGTGGTATTAATAGGATCAGAACAACAGCAATTGTCTTCAGGTAGCTTTAGGTGCACACTGTGCAGAGGATGCACTACACTAACTGTAAATACTGCAGCTGCCTGCCTGCAGTACTAATAGGATCAGAAGAACACCAGCAATTGTCTTCAGGTAGCTTTAGGTGCACACTGTGCAGAGGACACAGTACACTAACTGTAAATACTGTAGCTGCCTGCCTCTGGTATTAATAGGATCAGGACAACAGCAATTGTCTTCAGGTAACTTTAGGTGCACACTGTGCAGAGGACACAGTACACTAACTGTAAATACTGCAGCTGCCTGCCTGTGGTATTAATAGGATCAGGACAATAGCAATTGTCTTCAGGTAGCTTTAGGTGCGCACTGTGCAGAGGACACAGTACACTAACTGTAAATACTGCAGCTGCCTGCCTGTTGTATTAATAGGATCAGAAAAGCAGCAATTGTCTTCAGGTAGCTTCAGGTGCACACTGTGCAGAGGACACACTACACTAACTGTAAATACTGCAGATGCCTGCCTGTGGTACTAATAGGATCAGAAGAACACCACCAATTTTCTTCAGGTAACTTTAGGTGCACACTGTGCAGAGAACACAGTATACTAACTGTAAATACTGCAGCTGCCTGCCTGTGGTATTAATAGGATCAGAACAACAGCAATTGTCTTCAGGTAGCTTTAGGTGCACACTGTGCAGAGGACGCACTACACTAACTGTAAATACTGCAGCTGCCTGCCTGCGGTACTAATAGGATCAGAAGAACACCAGCAATTGTCTTCAGGTAGCTTTAGGTGCACACTGTGCAGAGGACACAGTACACTAACTGTAAATACTGCAGCTGCCTGCCTGTGGTATTAATAGGATCAGAACAACAGCAATTGTATTCAGGTGGCTTTAGGTGCACACTGTGCAGAGGACACACTACACTAACTGTAAATACTGCAGCTGCCTGCCTGTGATACTAATAGGATCAGAAGAACACCACCAATTTTCTTCAGGTAGTTTTAGGTGCACACTGTGCAGAGGACACAGTACACTAACTGCAAATACTGCAGCTGCCTGCCTGTGGTATTAAAAGGATCAGAACAACAGCAATTGTCTTCAGGTAGCTTTAGGTGCACACTGTGCAGAGGACGCACTACACTAACTGTAAATACTGCAGCTGCCTGCCTGCGGTACTAATAGGATCAGAAGAACACCAGCAATTTTCTTCCAGTAGCTTTAGGTGCACACTGTGCAGAGGACGCACTACACTAACTGTAAATACTGCAGCTGCCTGCCTGCGGCACTAATAGGATAAGAACAACAGCAATTGTCTTCAGGTAGCTTTAGGTGCACACTGTGCAGAGGACACAGTACACTAACTGTAAATACTGAAGCTGCCTGCCTGTGGTATTAATAGGATCAGAACAACAGCAATTTTCTTCAGGTAGCTTTAGGTGCACACTGTGCAGAGGGCGCACTACACTAACTGTAAATACTACAGCTGCCTGCCTGTGGTACTAATAGGATCAGAAGAACACCAGCAATTTTCTACAGGTAGCTTTAGGTGCCCACTGTGCAGAGGACACAGTACACTAACTGTAAATACTGTAGCTGCCTGCCTGTGGTTTTAATAGGATCAGAACAACAGCAATTGTCTTCAGGTAGCTTTAGGTGCACACTGTGCAGAGGACACAGTACGCTAACTGTAAATACTGCAGCTGCCTGCCTGTGGTATTAATAGGATCAGAACAACAGCAATTGTCTTCAGGTAGCTTTAGGTGCACACTGTGCAGAGGGCACACTACACTAACTGTAAATACTGCAGCTGCCTGCCTGTGGTACTAATAGGATCAGAAGAACACCAGCAATTGTCTTCAGGTAGCTTTAGGTGCACACTGTGCAGAGGACACAGTACACTAACTGTAAATACTGCAGCTGCCTGCCTGTGGTATTAATAGGATCAGAACAACAGCAATTGTCTTCAGGTAGCTTTAGATGCACACTGCGCAGAGGGCACACTACACTAACTGTAAATACTGCAGCTGCCTGCCTGTGGTACTAATAGGTTCAGAAGAACACCAGCAATTTTCTTCAGGTAGCTTTAGGTGCACACTGTGCAGAGGACACAGTACACTAACTGTAAATACTGCAGCTGCCTTCCTGTGGTACTAATAGGATCAGAAGAACACCACCAATTTTCTTCAGGTAGCTGTAAATACTGTAAAAACACCTGCCTGCCTGTCAGTAGGAAGAGAATAACAATGGAACGGATCTAACTAAACTGAATACAGTGTATATATATATATATATATATATATATATATATATATATATATATATATATATATATATATATACAACACCTAGGATGCATATATATATACACAATACACTGTAAGTGCAGCTAACCGACTTGCCTGCCTAATCTAACTTAAATCAAATTACGTTGTCTCTCTGTTTATCTCTCTCCGCCACTGCAACACACTACACAAGGCCACCACGTAGGCGGCCTTATATAGTGTGAGGCGTGTACTAAACCCCCTGAGCCATAATTGGCCAAAACCACCCTGGATTTGGCTAATTACGGCTCTCTGTACAGACGGCGCTGTGACTGGCCAAGCATGCGGGTCATAGAGCATGCTTGGTCAATCATAACAACGTGGAGTGGCCATGGGATCGAAATTCGCTCCGAGTCTTGCGAACCTCTTCATGGCCAAATGGGAGGAGGATGTCGTCTATACCCATGGAACTACTTCATTGGTTCTGTGGGCTAGATATATAGATGACATCCTCCTCCTATGGAGTGGCACTCTAGAATCATTGAAACAATTTTTCGAGTATCTTAATACAAATGATAGAGGTATCTCCTTAACATACGAAGCTAGTGAAAATGAGATCCACTTCCTTGACTTAGAAATTAGGATTGTTAATAAACATTTTGAATTCAACACTTATTTTAAGCCAACAGATCGAAACAGCTTTATCCCTAGGGATAGCTGTCACCACAGATCTTGGCTTAATGCAGTCCCCCGGAGTCAGTTTTTGCGTCTCCGTAGGAACTGCACAAATTTAGATGTATTTATAGAACAAGCGAATGTCTTGAAACAACGCTTTCTCGACAAGGGATATGACAGCACGACTCTAGAATTAGATCTTCGGAGAGTCATCAATATGGACAGAGATTCCCTTTTTGAGGTTAAACCCGAAAGAGAACTGGATTCCACATTCAAGTGGGCAATGTTAACCTCATACTCAGTGCAACATAATCAAATCAGGAATATTGTGAAAAAACATTGGGGGGTTTTGAAGCAAGATAATATTCTAGGTAAAATGTTACCTGAACAAGCTAAACTAATTTTTAAAGGAGCCCCATCCCTACGTGGCCTAGTAGCACCCAATGTTACTAACCCTCCAGTGCGTCCTTCATTTTTTCATAACTGGACTGGTTTCTTTCCATGTAGAAAATGTGTTGTATGCCAAACTAACGGAATTTATATCAACGGTTACAGGGAAAAGGTACACCATCAAGCCTTTCTGTACATGTAAGTCCAGACATGTAGTCTATTTAATTACATGTCCATGCGGCCAACAATATGTTGGCCGCACAACGAGAACTTTCACTAGAAGAGTAGGCGAACATATTGCCCTCATCAAAGGGAGGAAGTCGAAACATAGCGTACCCAGACATTTCAAGGAATTTCATAATGGCAACCCACTAGGTTCACAATTTCTAGTCATTGACCAATACATCCCACCCTGGAGAGGGGGTGCTATGACCAGGGGTGTTTCCCGTCTAGAGACATTCTGGATACATGAGTTACAGTCCCTCTCTCCACGGGGTATGAACATGGAACTTGATATAAATGCATTTATTAATGACTCTTAGAATATACACCTACAGAAAAAATATAGGTTTTATATGTTGTTGTATGCATAACTCTGTGGAACTTTTTTTGAGAATTCATCTCGGATCTATGTGAGGTTATTTTCCTTTGTGAAGGAAAAAAATATTTTTTTATACACTGAATGATCCCACCGATATTTCCACTGCAAAGATTTTTCACACCCTCTGGCCCTTTGGGCCATCACACACTGATTTTTTACCACATAGATTTTTTTACACTTTCTAACTTTTTAGGTCATACTTTAGTACTTAACGGCACAGGTTAGTCACTCATGATATTTGTATTTTATTTCCTTATTTGATGATAGGTACACTTTATGATATTTTGTCAACAATTATTATTTTCATTTTGGATTTAAAAGTGTTTTGGTTTACATTGGAACACATACATACCCTAAGGTGGTGTCTACCATCATCTTCTTCTTAAATGATCATTCTATTTTTTCACATCACCTTTTTCATTTATTTCTATTCTCATTATTTGTATTCATTTTCTATCATGTCTAATTTTTCTATTTTATTTTTTATTTTTTATTTTATTTTTTAG
The DNA here is from genome assembly GCF_042186555.1 of Aquarana catesbeiana. NCBI lineage: Eukaryota > Metazoa > Chordata > Amphibia > Anura > Ranidae > Aquarana > Aquarana catesbeiana. Next base: position 167,244,000 of record NC_133332.1, on the reverse strand, counting down.
TTTTTATTTTTATTTATTTTTTATTTATTTTTTATTATTTTATTATTTTATTTTTTATTTTATTTATTTTTTATTTTTTATTTATTATTTTTTTATTTATTTATTTATTATTTTTTATTTATATTTTTTATTTTTTATTTTTTTATTTTTTATATTTTATTTTTTATTTTTATTTTTTTATTTTTATTTTTACATTTTATTTTTATTTTTTATTTTTTATTTTTTTATTTTTTATTTTCATTTTATTTAGGCTTCACTATCTCAGCAGGTTATCTTATTCTCCTATATTTCTCTCTATTTCTGTTTATCATCACGATATCACCATATATTGGACACACTGAGTGATAATCGTCATTGATATACTATTTTCATAATTACATACATACACCTATTCATTTAAAGTCTACATTGACCTTTTGGTTGCGCAGATTCTAGCTAACGTTACTGCGCACCGTTGCTTTGCAGTGTCGTCGGTATAGAGCTTAACTGACGTCACTGGGTTGACGATTGCCAAAACGAGGCTTGAGCCGCTGTTTACCTTTAGCGGTCCACGAGAAGGGAAGTGACGTGCGTTCGTCTCACTAGGTGAGGTTATGCATGTCCGGTCACTCGCTTTCCCTATCTCGGAATACAATCTCATTAAAAGAAATATAACAACCCTATTGGTTTTAGTTTATTGGTGATTTCTTTTTTGAGGAAGTGGTCTATATTTTTATATTCTTGATCCCATTATATTTTACAATAATATTTGGTATGACGTTGGAACGCATATATACACACCATATTGAGGCTTGGAACGCACGCGGGTCCGCCATCTTGGCCAAACCCAGAAGTGCTTGTTAATTTTAGATACGAGCTGGATCCTCATTAAGAGGGCTAAGATATCTATATTAAGGGGCATGGCAGCAGTGGGTGAGTACCCCAGATGAAGTCTTATAAGACGAAACGCGTCGGGAGACTCCACTGCCTGCCATAATTTTACTTGAAGCGCTTTTTTTACTACTGAAATGTAAGTTGTTTACCTATTTTTAATAAATTTGCTTTACAAAACGGTATTATGCTATGTGGCCCCCCTTCTTTATTTTCATATGGGCTATTCCTCTGAGATGATCCATGGGAAGGTTTGCCATCCATTTTAAAGAAAGTTCCTTCACGATTCTGGATACATTTGGAGTTTTGCCATCATCCAGTTGGGAGGTCCTTCCTTTTGATTGCCTGTTGGTGATACAAGCTAGATTGACTCATTGAACGTAAATTCTTATGAGTTCAATCCCTCTGGTAAGCCTTCACTCTTTCTATGTGGAGGGTCCATCACACCTAATTCTTTGCATGTGTTATCCACGTGGTGATTAAGGAATTTTATATACCCTTTGGACTAACAACAGTCTTTTGTATTTGAAGAGACATCTGAAGAGTACCAGAGACTTAATTTTTAAATTTCTTTAATTTTTGTATATTGTGGATTGACATAGACTTTTCCTTTTTCATATTTTTATATAAGTTAAATCATAAGCTTCTAAAATCTATAGCGCTACACTTGTCTGTGCACATATATATATATATATATACACAACACCTAGGATGCATATATATACACAATACACTGTAAGTACAGCTAACTGACTTGCCTCCCCTGGCTTTGGCCAATTACGGCTCTCTGTACAGACAGCGCTGTGACTGGCCAAGCATGCAGGTCATAGTGCATGCTTGGTCAATCATCAGCCAGCAATGCACTGCGATGCCGCAGTGAATTATGGGCCGTGACGCGCAACTCGAATATGGCGCGAACGGCCCATAACGTTCCCAATTCGACGAACGGTCGAACAGGCGATGTTTGAGTCGAACATAGGTTCGACTCAAACTCGAAGCTCATCCCTATTTAGAAGTAGAGTCAGGGAAAATTTTTGATAGCTTATGGGGAACAAGATAACTTCTGTCAAGCATTTTCAGGAAGTTGTCCAAATGATTAACACACCTAGAAGCTTTAAAAGTAATTCCTCTAGTTTGTTTCCATTCTAGATAATAAAATTAGTTCCTAGATCCTTTTCCCAGGCCAACATAGGGGCTGTTTTGATACAGCTGTCATTGGGTTGTAGGTGGGCATAGAATCTTGAGATGCCTCCCTTTCTGAAAGGTCTATCTTGAAGCGCCTGCCAAATTTCACCATTTACCTCTATTTTCTGCACATCTTGTTTAGCAAGTAAATGTCTTACTTGTAAAGCCTGGTATTGGTTATAAGCTCAGGCTCTCTATGTGAATGTCTTTAATGTAATGTACATTTTGGGAAATCCAGGGCTGCAGTTTAACAGATGGGATTATGTACTCTAATACTGAAACTGGAGCAATGACAGTTTATTATTTTTTTTTCCTGTTTTTGATGAAGCCTGGGACTCGATCCATCAAAAACATAGGAAAAAATAATAAACCTCCCTGTCATTGCTCCAGTTTCAGTATTAGAGTACATAATTCCATCTAATAATAATATTTTCATTTGGATACAGTGTTGCATGATTGAGCAACTGTCATTCAAAGTGTGACTGCACCGAAATCTGAAAAATGGCCTGGGCAGGAGGGGGGTGAAAGTGTCCGCAATTGAGGTGGTTAAGGCTAGGTTCACATACAGTATATACAATTCCAGCATGCTGCATTAGTGCAGGCAAAACAGCCCATTCATTTGAATGGGCTGCTGTACCTGCAGGAAATACAGGAAAAAAGTCCTTGAACCTTTTTAAAATAGTAGTCACTGTGTTTTCAGGTGAGTGGGGTGCCATTAAGATTTAATGACACTCCCGCACATTTGCTAAAGAGCAGCGCGTTTGCCTGCAAGTGCGGGAATGCGATTTACACGTAGTCCTGCATATATATGAAAACTATATTAATATTTTACTTATTTTTATTAATTTTTGTGTCTACTACCTGCATCCCACAAGCAGGTTAGTAGGCAATGAATGCAGCTAGGTTCCTAGGCCCAAAAATAGGGGGGGTATGTATCCCTGTAATACAATGCAAAAAAAAACCACAAAGGAGTATGGGAAGGAATTAGGACTATATGATATCCAGAAAATTATGCTAATAAATGGAAATGATGTAGAGAATTAAAAAATGACAAAATTTATTATAACTATATATAAAAAAAAACTCAAAAGAGTATTTCTGTATTTTCTTTAGATATTATTTTCAAGTGGACATCTTCAGTCCCTGAAGAAGACAATTTGTTGAAACGCGTTGGGGTCTTTATGTCCGCTCAGTTCAGCTGTATTCCACATGTATGGGGTTCACCCCTCATGTACTCACTATACTGAAACTATGATTCGACTTTCAATCTTAATAGTGTTGTTAAAACGTCTTTCCACTTTTGAGTTTTTTTTTATATATATATTGTTTTTTGTCTCTACATTATTTCCATTTATTTGCATTATTTCCTGGGTATCGTATAGTCCCAATTCCCTCCCTCCTGGAACAGTAATAGCCTTTTTGTGTTCTAAATAGGGGAATGGCGCTGTTCACAAACTATAAAAAACAAAAAACCAACAAACCAAAATAGCACCAAGAAAAATGAATGATAATCTGTATATGTGGACAGAAAATGTGAAATGTGCACCAAAGTCCACAGCAAGTGCAATATTCTACATAAAACCCTGCAAGCTATTCCATAGCATATATAGCATAGGGTGTGAGTGTACAGATCACTGGCATTAGTGAAAAAATGAAAAAGCGTGCATGTTACAAATATTAAATAGAAAATCCCATAAAAAATGTATACATCAACATTTAAAAATCCCACTCATGTGCCCAGTAACATGAAAAATGCATATGAATGGACCAAATATAAATGAACATTAATACCCCTTCTGACATGAATCGTGAGCAAGAGGTGAGTATGTGTTAGAAAGATGATCAAAGAAAACTAATTAGTGATAATAAATAAATGCGATCAAAAAATGCATAAAAAATACAATGTAGCGAGGTGGCGGCGTGCGTTCCACCAACCTAACTACCGAAACCGGAAGTACAGAGTCAAGAACGTAGAAGAATATGTTTCTCCATACATATTGGTTTTGTCCGGTGGATACTTACTTAAAGAACACTGTGGACTCAGAGGGAAGGAGCTGGCTGGACCTGAGAGGGGGATTCCGGGTGTCCAGGATTCCGGCCACAGGATCTATCTATGTCATTTACCCCTGCAGGGGTTGGGCTCTCTGGTGAGTGAGGGCACAAGAGGGGGCCTGTTTTACACGGACACATCATCATTGCATATTCGTTGGGGATTACACATTTGTTGAATACACCTACCATCTGTGGAGAGGAATTTCCGCCACCTATTGGACAATTTACATTGGACGATATTGTTTGCAGCACATACACTATACATTGTATTTTTTATGCATTTTTTGATCGCATTTATTTATTATCACTAATTAGTTTTCTTTGATCATCTTTGTAACACATACTCACCTCTTGCTCACGATTCATGTCAGAAGGGGTATTAATGTTCATTTATATTTGGTCCATTCATATGCATTTTTCATGTTACTGGGCACGAGTGGAATTTTTAAATGTTGATGTATACATTTTTTATGGGATTTTCTATTTAATATTTGTAACATGCACGCTTTTTCATTTTTTCACTAATGCCAGTGATCTGTACACCCACACCCTATGCTATATATGCTATGGAATAGCTTGAAGGGTTCTATGTAGAATCTTGCACTTGCTGTGGACTTTGGTGCACATTTCACATTTTCTGTCCACATATACAGATTATCATTCATTTTTCTTGGTGCTATTTTGGTTTGTTGGTTTTTTGTTTTTTATAGTTTGTGAACAGCGCCATTCCCCTATTTAGAACACATTGTATCACGTGGATTTCACTTCGGTGTTTCCAGTTTGCCTGGGGGGCTGCAGTTCCTTGGTGACACCGATCCTAAGCGCGGAATATCTGATTTCCAATAGCCTTTTTTGTCTTTTATTGGAGTTCTGGAAAACAATTTAAATTAAATATAAACTTGTTTTATTAATGAAACATTTCTCTAGTGCAACCTTGATGTACTCAGGATGCAGCACCAGGGCAGTAAATGAGATGACACAAAGCACTCTACCATGTATGCTCTTGTGACTCCTAGTTTTGCCTTTGTTTTTATCATAAACGTTTCCAGGTTTTCCTCTTTTCAGAAAGTTGCCATGGTTTTCTCTTTGCCCACTTCCTGCATTTCTGTGTCTCTGCATTCTGCTGATAGATTAATCAATGACATCAGACACAAGAAGGAAATTTAGTCAAAATATCACGACCGCCTAAAATACCCAGGAATAACAGCAAAGGAAATCGTAACTTTATCTAGCTGGTCTGCAAAACAAAGAGACCGAGCACAAATCAAGCATGGAATATTTTAAAATTTTCATTGCATTTCATACATGAAATCACCATCAACACAATTTTAGCATAAATGCGGGCAAACTTTGATTCTCCATTGGTTGAGAAAAAAAAATAGTTAGGTTCTTTACATGTTAAAAACAAGATATGGCTCTTCATTAACGTGGAACAAAACCCTCTTATGCTTTACAGCCAAGGAAGCTGCCATCTTAGCCTTTGTTTGATCTGCAATTTACATGGTGCAGCACATGTGATCAGTTATGACACCAGACATTTGATGGCTTGACAGTTTGGTTGAGAGAGCACAAGCAACTGTGACAGTTACCTAGATTGCATTTGCTGCATGCTTTAAAGTGGTATTAAACCCAAAAACTGGTGCTGTGTGCGTCCCAGTGCTGACAGTCTCATTGTTGCCTATTGGGACGCAGTAGCTGCACAGACACAGCTGCAGCTCCCAATATGACATCTGTGAGGGTGTGGATGCACAGCCCCAAAATGAAGTTGGACCGTATGGAGTGTATGGGGCAATGCACCCACACGGATATCACATTGGGAGCAGCAGGGACACACAACACCTGCACATCCCCGTGCCAGTAAAATACAGCCCTGCCCAGGCCATGGATGTAATCACCCCATGTGAACAAGGGCTAACTGTGCATATGGCACTCAGGTCTATAACATGAGTGTGGCGCTAAAGCATGAACAGACATCTCCCCACCTGTCCTTTAGGTGGAGACATCTGGCTGCCTATGCCTAGCTGTACTGATCTACTACAAGACTTCACAATATAAAATGTATATTGGAGGTTAAACTAGCCTTGAACAAGTATGCAGAATAGAAAAGTCAGAGAAAATCAAAATTCCTGATCTTATAATTATCCACAGGCCACTTTAAAGAAAACAACAAAAAATTACCACCTCTCACTGCCCAGTACAATTCCTTCCCCCAAAGCCCATGCCCCCCCATGGTACAGATCTCCCCTAAAGTCCCTAAATTTCCCTTTCCAGCCAACCCCTGAGTACAGAGCCCCCCGACCCACCTCCACAAACCTCTCAGGACAGACACCACTGGCCAGACCAAATTCAACAGCAGTTCAGAGTGAGGGGAAATCCTCCTCTCGACTCAACTTTTCCTGTAATGCACAGAGATGGGAAATGTCAGGCAGCATCCCCTGTGAGCCAATACCCTGTGTGGGCTGCACCCCCTGCACCTCCCTTAGCATAACACCGAGTCTTGGGACATCTGTGACTGGTTCATGTAAGAGGGCTGTTTGAGCATTCTTGGGAATATTTATATTGGTAAAGGAGTGGATCATTGTGTATAATCCAATATTGCTTGATTTTAGGATAAGTCTATCAGATATGAAACATTGTCCTCATCTGTCCATATCTCCTGAAACAAGATCCCAAGTTCATTCTCATACAGATCTCCTGCAATGCATATTTAAACTTTTCTTTCGACATAAAACTGATCTAGCAAACCATACATTACAGTATATGGTCAAAGTTCAGTATTTAGAACAGGCAGTGTATAAAACGTATTTTTCATTGTGTGTCACCTACATACACAATATTTAGCGTTGCCATTGGTCTTTATCACTGTACTGACTCATGAACACCTGACCTGTGCATTTGCAATGGGTATATATATTATCTTTTAATACCTAACCCTATGATTAGAGAGGAGTGACCACAAAAGTGTTCTGTTCAGTATTTAGATATGTAAATGTAAATAAGGCAGCAAAATATTTTTTCCTATAACCACCCTCTCATAAAACTAGGCCTGTCAAGGGAGGTAACTATAGCTATTGCAAAACATGCTATGAGGCCTATAGCTCTTTGATTGCACAGTGATCCATGCACATAGCAATAGTATTTGATAAAATGAATGTATGTATTGTGTAAAAAGCGATTGCATTGAAAGCAGTTGTTTTCTGTATTACTAGAAGAATTGCCTTTAAGAAACAGAGGGACCTTTGCCATGGAGCGCCATGAAAAGCAGTTAAGGCTCCGAGGTCCATGTACATTTTAATATAACAAGTCTAGGGGGGCTCATAAACCATGTTGCCAGAAATAGAAGAAAAACCTATAAATCTTTCCCTTTGTTAGAATGTGCTTACATGTACAGTAGTTTGACACACTTTGGTTATGGGGAGGATGCACCATGTTGCCCCACGTGCCTTACCACCACCAAGTCCACCCACAATCTTTGTAGGAAAACTGCTGAATTACAGAAACACAGTTCTTAGCTCACAAGAGTAAAAAAAACAGCATCTGCTTTTGCAGCAATTACCAGCATAGCACTCCATTAGATTTGGTCCTTTGTCCATTGTAATTATCACCAGGCCCTGAGCTACAGCTGCTTTCTATGTGAGAGTGTAACTGTCTATGATGTGGATGGTTAAAATGAATGCAGTCAAAGGTATCACCTGCTGGCTGATACATTTAGGCAATTCTAAATACAAGCTGCATAGAGCTTAGTCATTACTCTAAGGCAGTGGTTCTCAACTTCTGTCCTCAGGACCCACTAACAGGCGAAATTTTAGGTACTGTATTACCATGGGGAGATGCAGACTAGAATACTGCAATCACTGAGCAGCAAATTATATCACCTGTGATGTATTTCAGTTATCTTGCAAACTTGGCTTGTTAGTGGGTCCTGAGGACAGGAGTTGAAAACCACTGCTCTAAGGGCTCATGCACACTGCAGCTCAAAGAAGCGGCTCCTATATTCTTTTAAACTCCATGAACACTTATTTTTTCTGCCTAGAAACTCCCCTCCATGTTAGCCAATGTGTCCATGCACACTAGGGCTTTTTCAGGCATTTTCAGGTATATGCTTGTCAGGTCATCTTGAGGCTAGGTGACAGATGCACTCAGAAGTGCACCGCTAAGGTAGTGGACCCTAGGACTGACTGCTGCGGATTGAATCCTGGGAGGTTCAGGAATCAGGTCTACTGGATCACTGACACAGATCCTACTGGGGGATAGAGCATAGATTCCCCAGGGCGCGGAGTCTAAGAGCCAGCAGGCGTTCACCAGAGCCTCTAGTGGTGAGGATGGACTGCGCTGCAGTCTGTCTCCAGGTCGCAGCCCCCAGGGTCTCACAGCTCACGCTCACGGTAGACTACAGGAGAAGAGGAAGGAGGCAGCAGGCTGGAACAACAAGGAAAGTAAGGGACAAGCCAAGGTCGGGGCCACAAGCAGACAAGGACAACAGCGTTCACGCCAAGGTTCAGGGTCACAGGCAAACAGGGATGGTCGGGGACACGCCAAAGGTCAGGGTCATGAGCAGACAGGAATAGTTAAGAACAGGCCAAAGTCGGGGACTGGAATCAGACGTAGGAAACACAGCACGTACACATGGAGGCTAACACAGAATGGTTGATCAGCACTGCTGGCTTGCAGTGCACAGGTTAATATAGGGTTCCCTGATAGGGCCTGGGGTGGGGCCATGCTTAGAGGAGAGGTTATAAAACCAGTCAGGTGAGAGGCAGCTGGTCTTTAGAGATGAACACATGGAGACAGGTAAGCTGACAGAGAAACTCTATTGCATAACCATTACAATGCTCCTACAGGCAGAAAAAAACCCCCAACAAACTTGCGTTTTTCAGAGGAGCTAGTGCCCCAAAGAGCTCAAAATGCTCAAAAACGTGTGAAAAAGTGAAAAACGTTTGTTCCAGCTTTTTGTTTTGTTTATACAGTGGTTAAGAAAATACTATCTAGGAGGGTTTGTGAAAAAAACGCCTATGCTCAAAAAAGCTCGAAAGAGCTCAATAAAAACCAAAGAAAGAGCACAAAAAAACAAGCTTCTTCAAGCTTTTATAGGCAGAAATAAAAGCTCAAACGCCTGTAAAAGCAGCTCTTTTTTTTGAGCTGCAGTGTGCATGAGCCCTAAAGCTGGCCGTAGATTTAGCATGTTAAATGGAAAAACACTAACAGATTCCTCCATCCTTATAAGTAAGGTGGATGGAGGAATACTCCTGCTGAGACATTGTATTCTGACAGCAAAACTTTCCGCTGTCAGAATACACTGACCAGCAACTGTAGCCCATTGATTGACAAAAGTTTTCCAACATTCCCGTTCAATCTAATAATAGACTTCTGTTGAACAGGGACAGCCACACATGGATCGAAATTCATCCAGGTCCTTATGAACTGGCTGAATTTCTATCCATCTGTGGCCAGATTTACTGCTTACAATAGGGACCTAGGGAACCCACTGTTACATGGCTATACTGAATGTGGCAGACCCCCTGTTCGGTTCGCACTAGAATTTTTGAAAACATAGTGAAAGTTCGGAAACTAATAACAAACCCCATTGAAGTCTATGGAACCCAAATGTGAAAAATCAACAGTGCCCATTCTGAAGGCTTATATGCAAGTAATTGGGCATACAATGGTCATGGGGGTCCAGGTACTGCATGGGGGACATGTATCAATGAAAAAAAAGTTTGTAAAAAATGTCATTTCTAAATGAGCAGTGATTTATTGATGCTTAAAGTGAAAGCAAAAAAATAAAAAATTCCTTTTAATATAGTGCCTGGGGGGTCCCCTTGGTCCAGCTGTAAAGTGGCACATCTGTACTGTGTATATAATCTGCTGCTAATTGCATTTATAAAGCCCAAAAAATGAAATTTTCCCTGCAAGCTTTCTTTATTTTGTAAGCAACGGCTTGGGGAGCCAGTCTGTATGATGAGGCCACAATGTAGTGCACTGGGACCAAGATTTGAGATTTTTTTGATAAATTCTGGTGTCTCTACCAGAGACTTTGGATAGAAGTAACGGGTGTGGAAAAAAATTGGTGTTTGGGTGTCGGTGGCGCCTTCACACCATAACCCTATAGAGGTACTCTTGACGAAAGCAAGAATTGGCCTTGCTGTGAAAAATTGCAATGATATGCACCTGTCAAACAGGTGCAGAAATACTGTTTTTTGGTTATCGGTGGCACCTTCACATCGTAACCCTATAGAGGTACTCTTGATGAAAGCAAGAATTGGCTTGCTGTCAAAAATTGCAATGATATGCACCTGTCAAACAGATGCGGAAAGATTGGTCTTTGTGTGTCGGTGGCGCCTTCACATCGTAACCCTATAGAGGTACTCTTGATGAAAGCAAGAATTGGCCTTGCTGTCAAAAATTGCAATGGTATGCACCTGTCAAACAGGTTTGGAAAAATTAGTCTTTGGGTGTAAATTGTGCCCATGAAACGTACACCAAAAACATTCTTCCAGATGAAATCAACACCCACAACACTAGGCAGCCTAGAAGTCCTGCAGAGATTCCACATCCCAAAAACACTTAATCAGCGACATCGGCATCAGGGGCTTCATAGCTGCTGGTAATCCAGGACTAATACATCTTGATAAAAGTCAGACGGTCTACCGAGCCTGTGGACAGACGCCTTCTATGATCAGTAACAAAACCTTCAGCAGCACTGAATGCACATTTGGAAAGCACTCTGGATGCAGGGCAGCCCAGCAGCTCAATAGCATCCTGGGCAAGTTCTGGCCAGTGGTTTATTCTCATGACCCAATAGGCCAGTGGTTTTTCGACTGGAAAGTTCTCCATCTCTGATTTCGCCCCTAGATAATCGTCCACCATGTGATGCAGATGCTGCCAATGGGATGTGGAAGCTGACAGCCCTGGACGGGGATGACTAAAAAAAATTGAGAAATGCATCACTTAGGCAGCCGCCTTCTCCACCAACAGAAGCCTCAAAATGAAGTTTTCTACGACACTGTAACCTACCTATCAAAAGCGTTTGATAAACTCCTCTTTAAGGTGTCCTCAAGAGATTTAATCTTCTGCATTCTCTGTGGGGACAGGATGAGTTCTGAGACTTTCCCCTTATAACGGTGGTCAAGGAGAGTTGCCAACCAATAGCGATCCTTTTCCTTTACGTCACGTATTCTTGGATCCTTTCACAGGCTTTGAAACACGAGGGAGCCCATACACCGCAAATTTGCAGAGGCATGAGAAGCAGAATCCTCTGGGTCACTGATGATTACAGTATCTGGAACTGCCTCCTCCCAGCCACGTACTACTCCCAAGGGTTCTGGAGATGGAAAACCATCTCTTACTGTGTGACATATGTCTTCATGTGCTTCAATGCCTCCCAAACTGCAAGAATCCTCCTCCTCCTCCTCTCTCTCCTCGTGTGTTCTGTGGCATAGGAACAATGGTGTCTGCATAAAGTGGGCCTTGAGAGGAAAGGAAGTCCTCTTTGTCCCGCTGCTCTGCCTCAAGTGCCCTGTCCATAATGCCACACAGAGTCTGCTCCAGCAGGAACACAACAAGGATTGTGTCACTGATGCATGCATTGTCTTGGCTCACCATCCTTGAAGCCTCCTCAAATGGTGACAGTACAGTGCATACATCCTTTATGAGCAGCCATTGGCGTGGGGAAAAAAGCAAGCCGGCCTGAGCCTCTCGTTGTGCCACTGTCAGGAAAGGGTCCATCCGCTGGTAAGCTATATCGTTTGGTGTGCAGTACTGGGGTCCACCAGCAGGTGTCTCCTGGCAGTTTTGAACTGTCAGGGGAATATTTCCCTGCTGGTGTCATTTCATCTTTTGGCCGCAGTACTGACGTCCACCAGCGGATGGATCCTGGCAGTAGGGAGCAGACAACACTCCCTGCGCTCAGGTGTTACTTGAGGACAATTATGGTCAGTCCCATAAATACCCGGCAAGCCCTCACATGCTTGCCTTGGTATCTTTCTCCCTGCGCCCTGACCTTGCTGCCTGTATCCTGACCGTGAACCTGTTTCTGCCCTGATCCGATCCCTATCCCTAGCCCATCCTGTACTTGTCCCTTCTGATTCCCTTGGATCCCTGCCTTGCAGCCAATCCATCCATCCTCTCCCTGTCCTGCTGGTTTCTCGTCCTTACCCATCTGCTGACCTCCCTGTGTATGACCTTGGCCTGGCTTTGTTTACAATTCCGGTATCTCCATTTACTTGTATATACTATTTGTTGTTTGTGGGTCTGTGGTTGGTTTTGCACTGTTTATATTTCTCTTACTTGTCACTTATTCAATAAACACCATTATTTTTTCACTTGCATGCGTTTCTGGTTTCCTCTGTGCAGTCCACACAGTCTGGTCTACTAAATCCTCTGACAGCCACACTCACACAGGTACTCGTTGACATCCTCCTCTCTCTCCTCTTGTGTGTTCTGTGGCATAGGAACAATGGTGTCTGCATAAAGTGGGCCTTGAGAAGAAAGGAAGTCCTCCTCTTCGTCCCACTGCTCTGCCTCGAGTGCCCTGTCCATAATGCCACACAGAGTCTGCTCCAGCAGGAACACAACAAGGATTGTGTCACTGATGCATGCATTGTCATGGCTCACCATCCTTGAGGCCTCCTCAAATGGTGACAGTACAGTGCATACATCCTTTATGAGCAGCCATTGGCGTGGGGAAAAAAAGCAAGCCGGCCTGAGCCTCTCGTTGTGCCACACTCACACAGGTACTCGTTGATATCCCTCTGCTGCATGTGCAGCCGTTGGAGCATTGCCAAAGTTGAGTTCCACCTTGTGGGCATGTCACAAATCAGGCGGTTTAGGGGCAGGTGGAATTCCCACTGAATTTCAGCCAACCAAGCACTGGCTGTGTATGATCGCCTAAAATGGCTACAGACTCTTCTGGCCTGCTTTAGCAGATCTTCCAAACCTGAGTACCTATTTAGGAAACACTGCACCACCAAATTGAGGACATGTGCCAGGCATTGCACGTGTCAAATTTCCTTGCTAAGGGCGGACAGGAGGTTTGTGCCATTATCACACACCACCATTCCTGGCTCCAGCTGGCGTGGCGTAAACCAACTCTGGGCCTGTCCCTGCAGAGCTGCAAGAATCTCTACTCCGGTGTGGTTCCTGTCCTTTAGACACACCAGCTGAAGCACTGCATGGCACCTTTTAGCCTAACTCATTGACTAGCCCTTTGAATGCTTAGAGGGTACTTGAGGTTCATGGGACTATTCAGCAGATGAGGGCATGGAGGAGGACGGGGTAGAGCTGATAAATCTCACATAATCACCAATTGTATGGACACATGGGGGCACAACAAGCTGCAGTACTGGGCCCTGTCCTGTATCCTTCCGAGTTGCAAGCTGAGTTACCCAATGTGCTGTGAACGAAATACATCATCCCTGCCCATGCTGGCTGGACCACGTGTCAACAGTAAAATGGACTTTGCGGCTGACTGCCTTGTCCAACGATGCAACAACATTGCCTTCCACGTGATGGTAGAGAGCTGGAATGGCCTCACTTGAAAAGAAATAGCAACTGGGAACCTGCCATTGTGGTACAGCACATTCTGCAAATTCACGGAAGGGGGCAGAATCCACCACGCAGAAAGGCAGAAGTTGTAGAGCCAGCAGCTTTGACAAGCTTGCATTTAGACGCTGGGCATGTGGGTAGCAGAGACTGTATTTTTTTTCCGCTGCAGCAGATGGGGCAGAGATATTTGCCAGCTATAGTCTACAGCTGGTGGTGGGCTGCTAGCAGATGTGCTGCAAGGACCTGGAACACCCTGCGCTATACCATCATCCCTGTCAGTGGAGGCTGCTGAGAGGTCATGAGGTATAGCAGGGACAGACTGAAGTGAGTAAGGAGGAGGGACAGATTTGTACCCCTTTTGTGTCGCTTTTAGGTGCTCTTGCCAATGGGCTGAGTGGTGGGATGTTAAATGCCTAGTCAAGCATGTGGTACCCAAATGGTTGGTGTTTTTGCCACGCATGATGTGCTTGAGACAAAGTTTGCAAATAGCAACAGTGCGATTGGCTTCACATGTACTAAAAAAGGCCCAGACACTTGAGCTGTGGGAAGTGGGTCGAAAGATAACAACTCCACAATGTGATGGAATAGGGTGGCTGCTCTCTACTCTTCCATGATGGCTGCCTCATTAGGGTTGTGCCTCAACTTCACTTTCCTCCTCTGCTCTATCTGGCACCCAAGTTGAGTCAGTGATCATCATCAGTGATCATCATCATCTCCTCCATCCTCATTACCACTGGAGACAACTTGGCAATACGCTGTGGCTGGGGGAACATGAATGCCAATTTGTGTACCAGTGTTCTCCCCTCTCTGTAGGCTCATGTTCCTGCCTTCCTCAACCGCAAAACCAACATCTGAATCGAGTAATGGCTGTGCATCGTTAAGGAGCAAGTGGCTGACGCTGTGTTCAAATAACTCTGCAGACTCCTCCATGCCTGATGCTGGGGCTATGGCAGGAATAGTTGTGGACAAGGAGGCAGGTTTAGTAAGCCAGTCCACCACCTCCTCTGCATGCTGTGGCTGGAAAGCACGGGCAACATCATTAAACAAGAAATGATGCCATGCCTGAGGACTGACCATGTCCACCTTTGCCTGTGGACACATACGCTGTTGGCCCCCTTACAGTGCCATGGGAATGTCTGCCTCTTCTTGCTTTCCTCCCAGACATGATGGGGGGGTGCTTTTTAATAAAATGTAATAAAGATATGTAAATGTGTATGTGGATGCACTTTAATCAATGGAAAGTGGTGTTTAGTGCACTTTAATGTGAGTATTCACTACACAGACACACTCCACGGATACACTATAATATACTGCAATATAAACAAGCAGTAATGCAATGAAAAATATGGCGTTAAACTTGCAGTAACGCAGTAAAATATATGGCATTAAACTTGCAGTAACACAATGAAAAATATGGCGTTAAACTTGCAGTAACGCACAGAACGATATGGCGTTAAACTTGCAGTAATGCTATTAAATATACAGTGTTAAACTTGCAGTAATGCACAGAACTATACAGTGTTAAACTTGCAGTAATGCAATGAAATATACAGCATTAAACTTGCAGTAACACATAGAACTATATGGCATTAAACTTGAATTAATGCAATGAATTATATGGCGGTTAACTTGTAGTACTGCAATGAAATATACAGCGTTAAACTTGCAGTAACGCATAGAACTATATGGCATTAAACTTGAAGTAACGCAATTAAATATATGTCGTTGAACTTGCAGTAACACACAGAACTATATGGCGTTAAACTTGCAGTAACGCAATGAACTATATGGCCTTAAGCTTGCAGTAACGCAATGAAATATACGACGCTAAACTTGCAGTAACGCACAGAACTATATGGTGTTAAACATGCAGTATTGCACAGAACTATATGGCGTTAAACTTGCAGTAACACACAGAACTATGTGGCATTAAACTTGCAGTAACGCAATGAAATATACGGTGTTAAACTTGCACTAACGCACAGAAATATATGGCGTTAAACTTGCAGTAACGCACTGAACTGTACAATGTTAAACTTGCAGTAACGCAACTGAAATATACTGCATTAAGCATGCAATAACGTCCAGAAATGTACTGCGTTAAACGGCACGTAATGCACTGAAATATACGGCGTTGAACTTGTAGTAACACACTGAACTGTACAGTGTTAAACTTACACTTACACAACTGAAATATACTGCATTAGGTGTGCACTAACGCACAGAAATGTACTGCGTTAAATGGTACGTAATGCACTGAAATATATGGCGATAAATGATGGTCGCACTACACTCACACTGACTGAACTATCCCTACATTCACACTAATATAAGGATAAATGATGGTCGCACTACACTCACACTTACTGAACTATCCCTACATTCTCACTAATGTAAAGATGAATGGTCGCACTACACTCAAACTGAACTATCCCTAGATGCACACTAAACTGATATTCTACACTGACAATAGAATCAGAATAGCACACTATAGCGCACTAACTGTGTAATAGCACTGAACAGAGCCCTGTTCTATCTCTCTCCACGCCGCTATCACACTACAAATGGCTGCTATGGAAAGAATACTTTCATAGTGTTAGGGGGGGATTAAGAGCAATGAGCCATGATTGGATACAGTCATCATGACAGCGTCCAATCATTGCTCTGACAGTGCTCTGTGCCCTGATTGGGCGAAGCTTTCATTGCTTCAGCCAATCAGGGATTTTAATGCACTGTGTGGCGAAGCAATGCATTGTGGTAGTTCGGCAGGCCGAAGAAACGGTCGAATGCCCCTATAATTCGGGTGTTTGGAGAAATAGCCAAACAGCCAAAGTTCAGCCCAAACTCATGCTCGGGCCGATCCGTTCGCCCATCCCTACTAAATGCTATTGGTTCAAACAATGCTATCCAGGGAATTCAATAAAGTATTTACAACAATTTTCCGGCAGTAGGTCTCTTTAAAACTACCTATGTCCTCAAGCAAGCATTTGTGCCAGTATTGGTAACAGCACTGATATGTTTGACAAATTCAGTTATTTTTTACTACCACCACTTTAAGAATCTGTTGCTATGACTCAACAGGTTCAAAAAGAATCCAGTTCACAGGAAAGTGGCACCAACTCTGAGGTGGTGTGCAGAGGTACTCCATTGCTCAGAGTGGGGTATGTCTGTGCTGGGAAACTGTCATGAATGTGGGCTCTATACCCAGCCCTATTCAGCTGTTGGCCGGGAGATTCTACAGCTGAACGCTAAATGCAAACAAAGGAATACATGCAATGTCATTACCCAACTCTGGCAATTCCCATGTTTGGAAAATTATGAGTTACAAGGAAGGCGGGCCTGATGGGAAACTAGTCTCCACTGCAGCAGCATCTGTTGGGTGAGTAAAGATTGATGGGGAACTGACAGACTAGTTCCCCATCAGGTCAGCTTTGCTATTGATTGACAGTGCATGGCAGTGGGTGGATTCCATTAGTGTTCGTGACTTCCATGTCATGTCAGCGATGAGAACATCAAAAACCTGGTTAAAGTCAAATCTAAAACAGTCTTCTTTGCTCAGGTTGACCTGACCATCTCGGGACTCGTATAAGGCTCTGGTTTTAGGTTTTCTTTGCCTCTTTGGTGGAAATGTTGCAGGAATCTGAAGTTTTTCACATACTTCTGCAGCATAATTAAATATTTCCTGGATATCCATATTACGCATTTCTTGAAAAGTGTGTCTTAAGCCAACGATCATATGAGATGCCTGTAGTATGGAAATCCCTTTGGCCTGGATAGCTTGGTTTACTCGATCGACCTGATTCAAAATTCTGTTCCACGCAAACAGCGTGCACAAAAAACGATAATTAACCTGCAGAAGAAGACTTTCAGATGTTGATACGGATTCGGGATTAGAGTTTTCTTTAATGTCCGTAAGAGCTTCACATATATCGGTGATCTGTGTAAATAAAGCTTTTATTGCATTTGCTCTTGAAGACCATCAAGTATCTATATGACCCTTTAGAGTTGTCTTTACAAGTTTTGTTCAGGTTTCCCAGTGGGATGTGGAACTGGAGAAAAATGTAAACAGTCTTTGAACAGTTACGAAAAAGGTTTTAACTTCTGGACTCACGGAAGCTGCATGTACCCCTGCCAGGTTTAGGCTATGGGCTGCACATGGAACAAATCTTGCATGTTGATTTTCTTGCAGAATTCTTGCCTGCACACCATTGTGTTTGCCAGCCATGTTAGCTGCATTATCATAGCCTTGACCCGATATGGGAGGGGGGCATGAAAGCAATCCAGCACCTATACAGTCTGTAATGTTTACCCTCATTCTAAGGTGCTGCAGTGTGTGCATATATAGCTAAACTTTTTTTTTTTTTTTTTTTTAATTTTGAATAGAGAAGCATCAAAACCCATGTCAATTCATTTTTGATATCCGTTACCGATATTGGAGATTGTCGTCACTTCCTGTGACAAAATGCAATAGAAAAGCTGTCATCAGAACAGGTGTCCTACCCTCTTGATCGGGTGTCAACTTTACAAATTTGGATATCCCATCATTTTCTGTCTTGGTGAGTAAGGTCACCAGGACAGAGTGACCTTAATCGACATCATGAATCTACCAAGCAAGGACACAGATAGCAATCAAAAAAATTACAAGAGTTTTAATCCTGCTGTATAATTTTTTTTTGGCTAGGCATAGCACTGCATCATAAAGAAGCTTCTCCTACAGGCTTTTGAGCTTTTTTTAAGCCCTCATTTTTTTCTGCCTGGAAACTCCCCTCCATGTTAGCCTTAGAGGTTGATTTACTAAAGGCAATTCCGCTTTGCACTACAAGTGCACTTGGATGTGCAGTTGCTTTAGATCTGAGGAGAAGATCTGAAATGAGGGGAAGAGCTACTGATTTTATTATCCAATCATGTACAAGCAAAAATGCTGTTTTTTATTTTCCTTGCATGTCCCCCTCAGATCTACAACGACTGCACTTCCAAGTGCACATGCAGTGCAAAGTGGATTTGCCTTTAGTAAATAATCCCCCATTTCTCTTTCAGGAGTTTACAGGCATTAGCTCTTACAGGCAGAAAAGAAACCCCACCAAACTCGTGTTTTTGAGAGAAGCTTTTGAGCAAAAAAGACGCCTAAGTGCTCAAAAAAGCGCAAAAAAACATGAAAAAGCTCAAACAAGCTCAAAGAGGCTCAAAATTGCACAAAAAAAGATAAAATGAGCTGAGGGGAGGGTTTGTGAAAAAAAATGCTTATGCTCAAAAAAGCTCAAAGGAGCTTGAAGAAGCTCAATAAAGCGTGCAAAAGAGCACAAAAAAACAAGCTTCTTCAAGCTTGAGAAATAAAAGCTCAAATGCCTGTAATAGCAGCTTTTTCTTGAGCTGTAGTGTGCATGAGCCAAAAAGCTGAACAGTATGCAGCACAGAAACCTTATTGAATAGCAGAGGTGCCAGAAGAGAGCAGAGGCACCAGTAGGTAGGAGAGTATGAGCGAGAAGAATCAGTCCAAAAAAGTATTAACTTCTTTAGAAAGCTTATTTTATTTAACAACAAACAATCATGTTATATTATTATAAAGGAGCCAATCAGTTCATGTGCTGGCAAAAAGCATGCTGATAGGAGAAGAAAGCAGAGTGACAGAGCTCATCACTGGGCTGCTTCTCCTTTCATTGTCCAGCTGGATGAAAGATGCCAGTATTCTGTCAAAATAGCCAATTCATCGAGATCTCCAATCACGTCACTTCCGGTTACTGTAAAGCATCAGTAGTTGGAGATTTACTGGATTTAATTGGATGAGTTGCTGTTTTGACACAAAACCGGAAAGCATGTACACTCCTGTACATGATATTATGAGCGGACATTGTTAGTCTGCCCGATACTAGCCAACAATATGGCCGCCTCCAAGACGGCGACAACTTTTTCCTCCTTAGCCGCTGTTCTGTCAAAAAAGCAAACTCTTCGTGTACCAGAGTGTACACGCTTTCCGGTGTTGTGTCAAAACAGCAACTCGTCTAAATCTCCAATTACTGATGCATTACAGTAACCGGAAGTGATGTGATTGGAAATCTTGATGAATTGTCTATTTTGACAGAACACCGGTCCTCAAAGTGAGGACTTGACATCTCAGAAGAAGAGTTTGAAATGTTAGAACTGAAACAGGGTTCTCTTTCTCATTTTGGGCCCCTTTTTACTAACACAAACTGCTCAGGCAGGATTTTCATTTCTTGTTCCATTAGGTGATCAGATTACATATAAATAGTGCTTATGGAAGTTTAAAAAAAAAAGTAGGTTCTAGAATCACAGAATACACTTTCATTTTATAACATCAGCAATCCAAAATGAGTTATGTTTGACAATGCAATATAACCTCTTTTGAAAAATGTCCTTTCATGTTGTGATTGTTGCCTGTCTGTTGGATATCTCTTTTCACAACTTCCCGGATTCCCTGCATGCTTTGCAGCTTCTCCTCTGTTCATTTCTTTGGTTTATATTTGTTGCATGAGATGTATTTTCTGTACTGACTATGCCTCCTAAAGCTTCTTCAGAATTTCCAGACATATACAGTAGGTTAGATCCCTGCAGTAGTTCTGCCTAACCTGTAGCCCTCAGACTTCATCAGTCTTCAGTGGGAACATTGATTAGGGTAACAGCACTGATATCTACTAGCCAGTGGTGGCTGGTGCTCAATATTTTTTGGGAGGGGGACAAACCAACGTCATACCCCCCCCCCGTGGGAGATGCACATGAAGGCGTTTATTTCCCCCCCCCTTGGGCCGTTGCTTCTCCCGGCTGAACAGGAATGGGTCCAGAGACCTGATTGGCCGGGAGTCCTAAGACTCCTGGCCAATCGGGTCTCAGGACCCGCTTCCTGATTGGCCGGAAAGGAGAATCAGGAAGACAATAGTGAATATTAATTGCTACTATCACACAACGGGGTGGACTCGGGACGCAGTGCTCTGCGCCCCGAGCCCACCCTTTTTGAAAGCCGATTACAGTCTTAGGCTCTAATCATGTGCTTAAAAAAAAAAAACCCCATTGAAATCCATGCGTCCAGTACCCTGCATGTAGATTAGGCGCTGGGCACATGGATTAGAGGGGTTGCGCCTCTGCACCTCTTATGAACGGATTGCCACTGCTACCAGCATCGTGTAACATGTTCCCAGTTTCATACTGTCTTCTACAGCATATCCCCATCCAAAAATGTAGCCTCTCCAAACTCCCTGACCCTAATTTCCTCTATTAGGTCTGCAGTTTCCAACAGTCCTCTCAAATATTACATATTTTGAAGATTATGTGCGGCCCTTTAGTGAGGCCCCTTTAGCTCATATGTTGACAAACACTGATTTAGATAGCAGGCTCTTTGAAATATGTGACACAGTATTGCCTACTTATAGGGCATAGTGAATAGGTGTCATAGAATTCAAGGAAGTGAATGTGTGGGGATCTTCACAAAGTAAAGTTTACAAACTTCAAGATCATCCAATTAATAGGAGTAGGCTACAAATAACTGAAATACAATGTGTAAATGAATATATGGTTTTACAGTTTGACCATAGATATGCTTAAAGCAAACATTGGTTGTTATAACCGATAAAGCATAGAGACATCTCTGACCCAGGGATCGAGCTTCGAGGGTCGTAGCTCGGTGACCTGGGGGTATGTAGCTGACGTCCTACCCAACCACTGGTCAAAATTTGGGCTCCTACGACCTATGGTTCCAGAGATATGGGGCTCCTTGCGCAGCCTGTCAGAAGCTACATACAGAGCGGCCACTTTAAATACAAGTTGGCACACTCTGCAGCAGACTGAGAGGATGAGCTCACAGTGCCTCTCCTCACTTCTTGTCAGAGGCACTGAGCTCAATGGACAGCTTGGAGTCTTGGACCACATTTCTTCAGTGGAGGCACGCCTCTCACAGCAGTGTCATAGAAGGGGCATGTGTCTAAAAGACAAATGCTTCCTTCCAGCCTGGCCCTCTTAACTACAAGGAAAAAACATTTGTTTATGGGTATAAGATTTTACCCACAATCCCATGTTTTTCTCACACAGTTAAGAGGGAGAATGAGAATCTGCTGCTGTTGAAATGGTACTGTTATAATCAAGCTAAATCATATATTTATATGCTATATGTTATACCATAATAATGTATTATTTATCTATTTACTGTGAAATTACTGGTTGGAAGTTATAACTTCCAACTTCAGTAATTTGTCCGTTGAGCCACCTGCTTGAGTACAGTTTTTGAAAATATAGTAAATTACCTTAAAAGCAATATATAATAATTATTTGTATATTACTTACGGTAATTAACCCCTTGCCACCCAGGCCAATTCTGACACTTTTCTCCTACATGTAAAAATCATATTTTTTTGCAAGAAAATTACTCAGAACCCCCAAACATTGGTAGGTATCTATTTACTCGGCATAACATCATCTTTCACATTATACAAAAAAATCGGGCTAAATTCGCAATTTAAAATTTTTTTTTTATTCATGAAACAGTTTCTTTCCAAAAAAACTGCGTTTAAAAAATTGCTGCGCAAATACCATGTGACATAAAAAGTTGCAACAACCACCATTTTATTTTTTAGGGTGTCTGCTAAATATATATATATATATATATATATCTATATATATATATATAGATATATATATATATATAGATATCTATATCTATATATAGATATAGATATTTTTTTTTTATTATATATATATTTTTTTATTATATATATATTTTTATTATAAATTTAAAATTATATATATATATATATATATATATATATATATATATATATATATATACCGTAGTTATCGGCGTATAACACGCACAGGCGTATAACACGCACATTCATTTTAAGAGGGAAGTGTCAGGAAAAAAACTTTTAAATAAGGAACTTTGAAGCAAAATAAGGGTCAGTGTCCATCTGCAGCATCACCATTGCCATCAATGCAGCCTGATCAATGCCCATCTGCAGCCTCACAAGTGCCATCAATGCAGCCTCACCATTGCCATCAATGAAACAGCCTCACCATTGCCATTAATGCAGCAGCCTCACCATTGCCATCAGTGCAGCCTGATCGATGCCCATCTGCAGCCTAGAGGGGACAGGGAGGGAGGCGGAACAATCGCTGACAGATTACATACAATGAGAATCTCCTATCATAGATAGAACAGTGGTCCAATGGTGGCCCAGGAGACGGGACTTCCTATTACAGAAGCCGCCAAGTAAACAGGAGATTCTCACTGTATGTAATCTGACGGTGCTCATCTCGCCCCCCTCCCTGTCCCCTCCGAGGCAGCTAACATTGAAGTATATCGCGCTATTTGCATCCGATTTTCACGGTGAAAAAATGAGTGTTATACGCCAATAAATACAATATATATATATATATATATATATATATATATATATATATATTTTAGCAGACACCCTAGAAAATAAAATGGTGGTTGTTGCAACTTTTTACTTCACATGGTATTTGCGCAGCAATTCTTTAAACACAGTTTTTTTGGAAAGAAACTGTTTCATGAATGAAAAAAATAGAAAAATTGCGAATTTAGCCCGATTTTTTTTTTTGTATAATGTGAAAGAAGATGTTATGCCTAGATAACTAACATGTCACGCTTTAAAATTGCGCACACTTGTGGAATGCCACCAAACTTCAGTACTTACAAATCTCCATAGGCGACACTGTAGAAATGTTTACAGGTTACATGTTTGGAGTTACAGAGGAGGTCTAGTGCTGGAATTATTGCTCTCCCTCTAACGATCGCGGTGTATGTAACCTGTGTGTATCTGGCTCTGATACTAGCCAGTGCCTCACCAGCCACTGACCTCACCACACGTCCCTGAGATGAACAGTACAACTCTTTGCTCTCCTGTAATGGTAATAAAACAGGAACGCATGATAACTCATCAGTGATCACTGCATCCATCACCACCCCATCTCACTGCAGAGTAGCTTAGGAAACATACTCATTCAGGAACATTTACCAAAATGGAATTTCCTGATCTGACGTTGAACAGTTTCACAACACATGCAGAATAGGAGAAAATACCAAGAACTCATTTTTTTAGAACAGGCAAATATCTTGTATAGCAGGAAGGAAAATGATAAGCACTAGCCCACAGTAAACAATCAGAAGCCATTTTTCATATAACTGTACTCTATTGATCCCCTAAGGCCCCTCCTAAACTGACCCTTCCTGTAATATAATACAGATCATAAGGTTTTATTATGGGCTTGTCAGTGTAAATATAGCACTAAGTTTGCTGAAGCACTGCATATCATAAGCAACTGCCTTTTTTTGTTTGTTCAAATTTTTCTTTCATCTGCTGATCTCCTGCAGCCTCTTTCATCTACTTCCTGTTTACATGCACTTGCTTCAGTATTAGGAGAGCAGAGGGCTTGATCTGAGTGTAGTAAAATTACATATTTATTGTGGTGAAAATGAAACAGCAACTCACATGTAGACATATAAAACACTTGCTCATTAACAGTCCCTGGTGGATAGTACTCAGCAGGTAACCGCAGTCCAGACGGAGAGACACTAGGCTTGTTGGCTGGATGTATCGGTAAAAATGAGGAGACACCAGGGGGCTCAAGACTAAGTGCAGCAATAGACAGTAATGGTAGATGCATATAATTAGGCAACTCACATGGAAAAACAAGTCAAGAGCCAGTCTGTGGTGCGGTGGTACACTGGAAATGTGGAGTCTCATCCAAAACCTTGCCGCCTAAACAGTCCAAATGTAGAGCCAGAGGCTGGGCAGGGTGCAGGAAGCTGGTGGAAGGCTTCATGGAGCGCAAAAAGTGGACCGGATGTGACAGCAGGGGGCATGGCTACCTATTTCGAGGCCGCCGAGCCTCTGTTTTTCAGGAAAAAATACACTTAAATGAATTTAAGTGCATACAAACACAATATAATACCAAATTTATTTTTTTTGTAAAATATAAAAAATGATGTTGTGTCAACTAAATAGATACCAAACATGTCAAGACTCAAAATTGCATGCACCCGTGAAATGGTGACAAACTACAGTACCTAAACATTTTCATAAGTAATGCTTTAAAAGCCTTTACAGGTTATCAGTTTAGAGTTAACCATAGATTATGGCCCTGGAATTATTGCTCTCACTCTGTGGCAATTCCTCACATGTGTGGCGCAATCACTGTTTACACACATGTGTGGGACCTAAGCTCATGTGTGCATTTACATGTATGCACAGGAGGATGGGGGTGCTTTTAATTTATTTTTAAATAATTATTTTATAAAAAAATTTTTTACACTTTTTTTTTCCTTTTACCTTTATTGCTTTTCCAGGGGGGCTAACAGCCCCCCTAAGTGATAGCTTTGGGCAGATGACAAGTTTTCTTTATGGAGACATCGGGGGTCTCTTACCCCCGATGTCTCCCCTGCCCTCCAAAGCAGCTAATGAAGCATTGATCATGTTACAGCCAGGGAATCAAACTGGAAGTCACAAAATCATTATTGCTTCTGGCTTCATTAGTCACAGAGGAGATCAGGAAATGTATGTTCCTCCGTCTCCTCTGTGTGATGTGATCCCAGCCATTTGCTTTGGTCCCAAGCCCGAGCGTCTCTTCTTAGCACCAAACAACTGATTGTCGGCTGTAAAAAAAAATATGATACCAAGCTCATGGCTTCAACTGCAGCCACTTGCTCACAGGACATACTGTATATGTACATATGGTGGTCAGTAAGTGGTTAATAAAAGCTTTGGTTTAAAAGTTACTTTTAAAATGGTGAGAGATATAAACAAATGAATTTACATACATGTTAAAGCTGAAATTTAGCCATAAATAAAACATTCTCTATAGCTTTAGTGACCTAACCTACAAATAATGAAGTATGTCCTGCGTTGCGCAGGGAACTGCATCCTGCAGATGTCCAGGGATGCCCATCCTCTTCCTGTCTCTGAACTTCCAGCACTGTGGGAGCTAATAGCTTCTGGTCTTGTATAAAGTTGTAAAAGAAACATTCTTTGATTACTTTCACTGCATGTACCATGATCTCTGAAAGGGGGATGAGTCTGAGGAGTCACAGAATTCTCTCCTCCATTCATGGCAATCAAAGAACATTTCTCAATGTAGAGGAAGCGGGTCCTCTTTGGGAACTTTTTCACAGAAGACCTGAAGCTATATGGTAGCTCTACCCCTGAAGGAGCCACTAGAAATTGCCCAGGTCCTTTTGCCAGTAAATTGCCCCACAGCCAGACATACATTCACAGTAACTCTTTTCCTCAATAAAAAGTTTAGGGGTGTTCTTTTTGGCATTTTTATTTTTGGGGTAACTGGGAAGAGGTTGAGAGAACTGAGTGGGATACTCCAAAAGAACTATGTACAGGTTGAGGACAAAAAACTTCCTTCTGTTGAGCTGAAGCAGAAGTCCTTGGAAAAGCAAACTGCGGAGTTGACTTTGTAATAGAAGCGGTTAAAAGCACAAAAGCTTCTTTCTGAGCAATCAGAGCAGAGTCCCTTCACAAAGAACTGGACAGACCGAGGTCTTCAGGACACTAGCCGATGTCCACTTTGGACAAACACACAGCTGACTCTCTAGCACCAGAGGGGTGGCAGCAGTGCAAATGTAACAATGTCTCTGAGATGTCTCACAGCAGTCTGTACTCAAAAATGTCCAAGGAAAGTTGGTTGTCTCCTTCCAACATCCATGCAACACCTTTCTCCTGTGATAGCAGACTATATCTTCACATGACAGGCCCTCAGTCAGCTCGCTGTAGCTTCAGCATCCAGGCCCCTCAGATAACCCATCTGAGGCCTCACAAACAGCAGGCACAGGCTGTGTTCCTCTCCTGATGAAAAGACCCAGAAACTGTGTCTCAAAGTATTTGTACAGACTCCCAGCAGCCTTCAGGGCACAATGTGGGATATACTTTACTATAGGTAAGTTAGCTCACTAAAGCTATAGAAAATGACATGCTTTTCAGTTGTTAAAATGATTGTAAAGTCTCATTTTTTTTTTGCTATAAATTTACAAACATGTTATACTTACCTGCTCTGTTGCAGTGGATTTGCACCTAGCAGCCTGGATCCTCCTCTTCTCAGGTGCCTCTTCTGTGCCCCTGGCCCCAGGTGCCCCCATAGCGGCTTGCTATGGGGGCACCTGAGCCGAGCTGCAGCTCCCTCTGTTCATTCAGACACGGAGCTGCAGTTTGGCCCTGCCCCTCTCTCTCTCCTGGTTGGCCAACTGACTTTGATTGACAGCAGCGGGAGCAAATAGCGCTGCTGCTGTGTCTCAGCTAATCAGGAGGGAGAGTCCTGGATGGTTGAGGCACTCGTGGACATCGCTGGACAGAGATGGAACTCAGGTAAGTATTAAGGGGGCGGCTGCATACAAAAGGTTCTTTATCTTAGAATGCATTAACCACTTAAGGACCGAGCCTCTTTCTGAGATTGGTTGTTTACAAGTTAAAAACTGTTTTTTTTTTGCTAGAAAATTACTTAGAACCCCCAAACATTATATATTTTTTTTGAATACCCTAGAGAATAAAATGGCGGTCGTTGCAATACTTTCTGTCACACTGTATTTGAGCAGCGGTCTTACAAGCGCACTTTTTGGGGAAAAGATACACTTTTTTGAATTAAAAAATAAGACAACAGTAAAGTTAGCCCAATTTTTTTTATACTGTGAAAGATAATCTTACGCTGAGTAAATTGATACCCAACATGTCACGCTTCAAAATTGCATCCGGTCATGGAATGGTGACAAACTTTTACCCTTAAAAGTCTCCATAGGCGACGTTTAAAAAATTCTACAGGTTGCATGTTTTGAGTTACAGAGGAGGTCTAGGGCTAGAATTATTGCTCTCGCTCTGCCGATTGCAGCGATACCTCACTTGTGTGGTTTGAACATCGTTTTCATATGGGGGTGCTACTCACTTATGCGTTCTCTTCTGCACGCAAGCTCAGCGGGACAGGAAGTGTTTAAACACATTTTTTTTCTTATTTATTTTACCTTTTATTTTTACACTGTTCGTTTAAAAAAAAATTGTGTCACTTTTATTCTTATTACAAGGAATGTAAACATCCCTTGTAATAGAAAAAAAAGCATGATAGGACCTCTTAAATATGGGATCTGGGGTCAAAAAGACCCTCTCCTGCCGCCGTTAAAAGTGATCTTGCGGCGAATCTGCCGCAGAGACCACTTTAATCTTGAAGTGGACCGCCCGCTGAAGAAGAGGATACTGGGGTTATGGCAGCTAGCTGCTGCCATAACAACCATACTCCTCTTCAAAGTACCGACGTATAACGATGGTGGGCAGTCCGGAAGTGGTTAAGATATAAAAAACCTTCCGACTTTACAACCCCTTTAGGCTGTGTTCACACTCAGGAATAAAGCAGCTCACAGCAGGGGTCCGGTGCGTCTCCATTCACTGCTTCTGATCTGATTTCAGCCTGAATTTTTGGCTGAATTCTGACCTGAAAACGTACAGGACTCCATAGAGAGCCGGTCACAATCTCCTGCCATGCGAATAAACCCACATCCAATTCGCACTGGTGTGAACCCAGCTTTAAACTTCAGCTTAAAACCATAACTCCTTGTTTGCATAATCACACGTTGCATTGCAAAACTAAACAGTCTGGGCTTGAGATGGGCTTCATTATCCAATGTCTGACATTACACACCTATCCTTTTCCATAAAACTAAGGCTGAAATTATTAATGTGTCTCCACAATTCCCCTCTTACATAAACCACTGAGGTGTAAAAATATATTTTTCTGTGTTTTGGCAGGCTTTTGTGCCTCACATGTTGCTAAACATTTGTTCTCTATTTAAAGGTTTTTAAAGACCCGCTTACAATCCTTAAAGGGCAAAAATGAGCAAAGAATGTGACTATGCAAGTTTCCTTTCTAATATGTTATTGTTTAGCAAACTGGTTATTTTGTAACTATGGTTGTAAGACAAAATACAAGCCATGCAGTCACTAAAGTATAACTAAAGGCCAAACTTGTTTTATTTAGCTTTGGATAAAGTGGAGAGGGATTAGGCCACCTGTCAGGTTTTTACTGCTGTTTATGTGCCCATTGGGGAGATTCACCCTCTCTATGTGTGCTTTTTACCATTGCCATCAGGAGTGAAAGTTAGGCCCGGTTCACACGGGTATGATATGTGCTCCAACTTTGAAAGCACAAGTCGCATCCCATTAAGTGCAATGGAACCGTTCTAATAGGAGCGACTTGAGTCGTTTTGACTTAGAAAAAGGTTCCTGCACTACTTTTGGTGCGACTTCATCAGAATTCGCATTGACTTCTGTTAAAGAAGTTGAATGCCAATCATGCCGGGATGTTGTCTTTTGAAGTCGCGGCAGTGGGAACCAGGCCTGAAAGAAAATCCCAAATGTTTTGGATTGTTACCAGAAAAGGAATAGAGGGGAGATCTTCCAATGGGGAGACTAGTTCTGGTGACAACCTGCAATTTCCTTTCACCTCTTGCTTTGCCTATGGGACAGGATTCAAAAACTTCCAATGGGGGCACAGATGGCAAAAAAACTGGCAGGTGTTATAATCCTGTTATGCAGATTTACACTATGTGGAACTTTTGTTTCATTCTGGTTGCATCCTGTGAGCATATGAGAAGGATTCCACCTGCTTATCTCTGAGTTTCCCTTCCTTGCTGTGAGTCCTCAGAAGGAACAGTGTGAACATCATCCTCCTGTGTCAACATCTGCAGACGTGGATGTCCTTGCCTACCAGTGTGCTGTCACCTCACCATAAGCCTTGACGACTCATTGGGCATATGCCTTGTTGAGTCCATTAGCTCCAGTAAGTCTCTTTTATGTTGGTGGGAGCTTCTCCCATTATCTTCTCTTCACATCTGTCCTCCCATTGATGTCAGAAAGTGGTAATTTACTTACCTGGACTAATACCATATCTCAGTTTTCATCCGTTGACTATATTCACTTATCTTCCATTGAAGTGTGGACTATATTTAGTATATTCATTTATGGTTTTGTATGTATATCATTTAGAGTGTACAATGTCAACCTTTTCTCTGTACCATATACGGTCCTATTTATTATGACCGTTCTTATTTAGCGCTGCACATTTACTATTTTTTTTCACTTGCAATTGTCTATTGCTGTGCTGGCTGCTGTCTTGTGTTTTGGGTCACAGCGCAGTATTATCCACTTTTTTACATTATAAAAAGAAGAAAAAAAACCTGTACTGATTCCCCATTTACACAATAGAGGTGGATGCCGGAATCCTCCCAGCTGTGTCATTGTATACTGACAGCGGGACTCTCCCCCCATTAAAATACACTTATCAGCACTGCAAGTCTTTTATATACCCACCCTGCTCTTCAAAGTAATAGTTTACATAACAAAAGTTGATTGCAGTGTGTGTGATCAATGTGTGATTATCAATAGGTTTCAAAAGAAAAACTCTTCCATGGGGCTGGAGTAAAATTACATTACTGGTGACCTGTGATACCTATTAGCCCTGAACTATTATTAAATCAATCAATGCTGGAGGGTCCAAACATCCACCCAGACGACCACGCAAGCAAATGTACGCCCACAAGAGCCCCAAAGATACACATGTGAGAAAGGGGCTTGTTGGGAACGTAAGGCTGGCCATACATGAATCTTTTTTTTTTTTGAACGAAAAAAAAAAAAAAAAAACAATTAAAGATCTGATTCCCCATTCACACATTTGTGGTGGGTGGAGGAATCACTCCCACTGAGCTTTTGTGTTCTGATGGCGGTGAGACTTCAAGGATCAGTGCTGCCGGCTATAGCTATCATTTGGGAAAAGCCTGGCAGGCTTGTTGAACACAAGTTGATCCATAGATTGACTTATGTACAACCAGCCTGCCCATAGATGGATTGAAATTCAGCCGTTCTCTGCTGAACAGGCCGAATTTGATCCATGTGTAGCCATCCTTAGGATAAATGGTACTTCATACAGATGAATCCTTCTTATAGCTATAAAGGGAAAAACAGCTCTGAAACTGGAAGTGACAAAATCTTTGTTGCTTCCAACTTCATTAATCACAGAGGAGAGTGA